>NC_068989.1:93389332-93391474 GCF_001194135.2 Octopus bimaculoides
AGTACCGGTTTCAGTCTTTGCGACTTTTTCAACTTAGAGTAAAGCATGAAAAACAAATAAATTGTGGAAAATTTAAATAAAATATAAAAAAAAATATTATTTCCATTGTTTTCAAATGCAAGGACATTTTCCATTTTTCAATCTGTCTCTGTCCCCCTTTTTAAATCTTATATATATATAGACAAATGGGAAATGGAGAAAACGGAATTCACGAGATTCTTTATTAATCACAACGATCGGTTCGACCCATCTTGCATCAATACCTTGCGGGATACACAAACGCACATATGTCAATGCTTGTTTTTATGAACAGTTATAAGAAAGGCAATTTTATATGAATCAAATGGGTTAGGCTATTCTTCTGCAGAGTACAAACTATTATTCTTAAACAAGAATATTAACAGTGACTTCGAAGTTTCAGTAAGTTAAGACATCGTTGGACTGCAGTCCGACGACTGCTTAACTGGCCGAAACTTCGAAGCCATTGTCAAAAATTTTCTTAAGAATTATATATATATATATATTGGGTACGACATTAAATTGCATCGGGTGGTGAGGCTTCAGTTCGGGAGTTCTGGTGTGGCGGAGGAGAGTGGAGTCACCATTTAAGTACCACATTACTCCCTGGTCCATTCTCACGCGGAAAATTAGTACCTTTTAATGTTCCATCTATGAGTTAAATATACTTTTGTAAGGGTAGATTAAGCTTCTTACCTATGGTGAAACCAATCAACTTTGGAGAAGGAAAACTCCAAAATTAATATCACCTTCCAAGATGTCCTAAACCAGCACGGAAGGGTATAGCCGATGAAACTAACATGAAATATGTCCAATAACATAGATTCATCCTCTGCCGGCTACTATCACATGTCAGAGCGCATTGTGCCGCAGGCGAAGATAGAGAAAAAATATATATATATTCAGGATTGTCTGAATTAAAACCTCGTAACCTGCTCCTGTACAGTTATCGGCTACCATATGCCATCATACAGCAGGGCTATTCTTTTTCCTGGCTATACCTGTGCAACTCCGTAAGTAAATGCAGAATTTATAGAAAAAAATTATTAAGGAAGATGGAATGAACAGGCTTCAACTCCAGAAGACAACAATTGTTTCTGTGCAATAGTAACAC
The DNA here is from genome assembly GCF_001194135.2 of Octopus bimaculoides. Classification (NCBI taxonomy): domain Eukaryota; kingdom Metazoa; phylum Mollusca; class Cephalopoda; order Octopoda; family Octopodidae; genus Octopus; species Octopus bimaculoides. The sequence continues at coordinate 93,390,465 of NC_068989.1, forward strand.
ATGTTAGTTGCTGAGTTTTCCACATCATACTATTACATAGAACATTCCATAAATACTCTTTGTAGACACCGAGTGAATGAACATATGTATGGAGAAACGGGTAAAGGCGAATAACTCGCTTGATGTACGATAAGAATCCTGATGACTATGATGCATACCAGGACGGAAAAAAAAAGGAGAAATGGTACACAAGTACAAATGCAAATAAGAGGACATAACAGATGTCTTTCGACTAAGGACGCATTAAATTAAGCTGCTGTTTGTGGAAGTGAATCCTTACGGCAAGGACATAAGAGATGACAGGCATGGGGAGGAATATAGATGATATATATATATATATATATATATATATATATATATTTTGGAAGGTTTGGAGGTGATGCACAGGAATTGTATGTTAGAAGACATAAGGCTTGGGTGTCCTGCGTATCACAGGCCTTTAATGAGGACTTGACACAGTCTTTAAATCGCGGCCTTGGTTTCTGCCGGAGTCTCCGCGGAATTTGAACTCAGAACGTAAAGACGGACGAAATGACGCCAAGCGTTTTATTCGGAGGGCTAACGATACTTCTAGTTCACTGCTTTCATCATCATAAACGTAATAATGATGAAGCTGACGATGATGATGGTGGTGGTGGCGGTGGTGGTAGCGGCGGTGGTGGCGGTGGTGGCGCTGGTGGCGCTGGTGGTGATGGTAGTTTCTTTACTTTTTTCTTTATTTTTATGCATTATGCATTTGATATTTTAATTTTGTTATTCGTTCATACAAAAGCATATCAGAAAAGGGCGTTGCAGGATGTATGCTGGTGTGAGCTCATGGTTATATAAACACGAGAGGTGGAGCAGAAACGTTAAATAATGTACAATGGCAATAAAATATTTGGTGTTGCACAAAATAAACAATAAATATCTATACATATATAAATATCATAAAAATAACAACGACGTATAAATTGAAGAAAAACTTACCTATGTAAAAAAAAAAAAAAAAAAAAAAAACAGCCGCGTAA
>NC_068989.1:93391484-93393771 GCF_001194135.2 Octopus bimaculoides
ATGAGATCATGGTACTCCTGCTGCCTGATTACCTATTCTTGAGAATCGGTTGTACTAAACGTAATCGTAAGTATCTGACGGATTTTATTCGTTGAGAATCTTCCATTTTCCCCAAGGTAACCTAGCTGGGTTATAATTTCTTATTTGGTTTTTGCCAACGCCATATCATTTGAATGCTCTACAACATTAATATAATATTCTAGCTTTCTTCAGGAAGTTCATTCAGTAGATCGATTGTTTTTGCTGCGTAGAATATTCAAAAGAGGCATAAATTTCATTCAGTCCGAGGTGACGATGGACTTGTCCTCACGTGTCCTCCTCAGTTTAGGAAAATTTTCCTTTTCTGGATTTTCCACTCACGTTCAAAATCTACTTTATCTCCGTCGCCCCAAAATAAAAGGTTGATACTACCAGATGAGACGAGGTCTCTTTTTAAACATTTATTTTATTATTTTATTAATTAATTAATTAGTTTTATTTTCTGATCGCAAATTGAACTTCTTAGCCACATTTTCGTGCCTGGAGGAAATTTTATTTCACTTTCTGGCTTCTATTTTTTTTTTTTGAAAGTGAAAATGTCTGTCCGCTTATTCAAATGTCATTATGTCTTTCTCATCTGTTCGTCCTTTTTACGTTTCTGTTATTATTTTCACAAACTTTTCATTGTGGGTGTAATCAGCGGCAAACTCGGTCTTAGCTTGCAATTTTTATTGATAACCCTGACGAAGAAGCTTTGTTATAAAACGAAGAAACGGAAGTTTAGAAAACTCCAATATTAAAACGTTCAATGAGAACCCATATTATTCCACCTTAAAGTAAACAGGTTCAATACCCAAGTGTTCCAAATAAGAAACAAAAACAATGATTTTAAGTTCGACGCGGGGAAACGGGATCTTCGACGGAAGCATAGAGGAACCCTGTCGTTTCCAGAGGGCTATGGCAGCAATAATGATGATTGTGATGACGATGATGAGGGTACTACTACTACTACTACTACTACTACTACTACTACTACTGCTGCTGCTGCGTCAAATACTACTACTACTATTACTACTACTACTACTACTACTACTAATAATAATAATAATAATAATAATAATAATAATAATAATAATAATAATGGAACTTCACCATTCAAAGTGACAGAAAGATAGACGCAAATAGGCCAGACATCATACTGAAAGACTTCAGACAAAAATCATGCCTCCTCATTGATATGACTGTTCCAATTGATATAAACGTATCTGTGAAGACCTACCAAAATCTGGGCAAGTATAAAGTTTCTGAAATAGAAATTAGCAAAATGTGGAACCTGAAGACTAAAACAATACCTGTTGTCATAGGTGCCCTGGGAATGATAGCAAAGGGGCTGATTGCTACCTAGCTCAGACACCAGGAAACCCCAAAATGGCAGAAATTCAAAAGATAGTGCTCATGGAAACTGCCCATATCCTACGTAAAATACTGTCTATGTAATCTCAAATTTGAAAACAAACATAATTTTCTTATGGTTTCTTAAATATTTTCTAGAACAACACTTGAACTTAACATCAACATGAACTTCTAACTTGTTGTCTCTTGAGGTCTCCGGGTGAGACTTGGAGCCAACTTGTACAAATACAAAGCAAAAATCAAGCATAAAATAATAATAATAATAATAATAATAATAATAATAATAATAATAATAATAATAATAATAATAATAATAATAATATCAATAGTAAAAAGAATTGTTATTAATAATAAGACCTTGAGTTGGCACAATTGTTAGCCTAATAAAATACTGAGAGCTATTTATTTCGGTTCTTTAAATTCTGAGTTCAAATTCTGTCGAGGTCAACTTTGCCTTTCATCTTTAGGGTTCAATAAAATAAAGTATTGATCAAGGGCCGGGATAGATGTAAGCTACTTGCCTCTCACCTTGAAACTGCTGGCTTTTTACCAAACTCTGGAACAGTGGCGGTGAGCTATCAGAATCGTTAGTACAGTTAACAAAATACCTACCGCTATTTTGTTACGTTTTGAGTTCAAATTTCGTCGGAGTATACTTTACTTTTCATACTCTCCGGGTCGACGAAATAAGTACCAGTTAAGCACTGGGTGTCCATGAAATCGATGTACTCTTCCCTCCAAAATTTCAGGCTTTGTGCCTATAGAAAAAAAGAAGATTTTCCACTTAGTCCCTCATCCAAATTGTTGGCTTGGTGCCAAAACTTGAAACGATAATAATAATAATAATAATAATAATAAGAAGAAGAAGAAGAAGAAGAAGAAGAAAAAGAAGAAG
>NC_068989.1:93393781-93394534 GCF_001194135.2 Octopus bimaculoides
ATAATAATAAGAAGAAGAAGAAGAAGAAGAAGAAGAAGAAGAAGAGGAAGAAACCGGACACGGAGGCTCTAATCTGTGCTGCCCAAGAACAATCACTAAGATGTATGTATGTATGTATTTATGTATGTATGTATGTATGTATATATATCTTTTACCCTTAACTTGTTTCAGTCATTAGGCTGTGGCCTTGCCGGGCAAGTGCTTTTTGGAAGAATTTTTAGTCGAAAGAATCAACCTTTTGTTTTGTAGAATGGTGCTCATTCTATCGGTCTTTATTACGGAATCGCTAATTTAGGGGACGTAAACACACCAACACCGGTGGTGAAGTGGTGGAGTCGGACAGACACAGTGACATGTGCACACACAGACACACACATATACATATATATTCGGCAGGCTTCTATCAGTTTCCCTCTACCAAGTCTGCAAACATGGCTATGGTCAGCCGGAGGCTATTGTAGGAGACACGTGCCCAATGTGTCACGCAGTGGGACATGAGGATGGAAAGCAAGCTACGCCTGATATACATACATATGGTCATATTGCCAGTTTAGCCAATAAAAACACACGCACTGTATATTTAGTGTTAATTTGCTTCAGCTTTATATTACATTAATCTTAATCTTATTTTGGCTAAACTGGCAATATGACCATCCCCAAGTACAACAACATCTGTTTCAACACAGGATTTCACATCAAAAAACTTGCAAAACAAATATATATATATATGTATATATATGTATATATATGTAT
>NC_068989.1:93394603-93395025 GCF_001194135.2 Octopus bimaculoides
TATATATATATATATATACACATATACATATATATACATATTTATATACACACACATATATATATACACATATACATACATACATTCACACACACACACACACACACACACATATATATATATATATATGTATGTATGTATGCATGGATTTATATACCAGAGTAAGCACATAAATGTGAAACAAGGTGGAAAAAATTGTCGTCGAATACTGGAGGTAGAGTAATATGCTTTATCAATAAAGCTGCAAAGACATCACAAAAACTGTTACTCAAAGTTTCAAGCTCTCGTTCGTCCGATGGGAACGTCGAGCGGGAACGTGAAACTCTGAAAGGGAAACACTGAGTAACAGTTTTTGTGATATCGTTACAGCTTTATTAATAAAGTATATATATATATATATATATATATATATATATATATAT
>NC_068989.1:93395829-93398515 GCF_001194135.2 Octopus bimaculoides
CCACCACCACCACCACCATCACTACCGCCACCACCGCCAGCTTCGCAACAACATGGGCGGTAATGACATCCTTAACAAAAACAACCAAAACAAACGTAAACACTTCCACCATCACCACCACCGTCAAGAAGTCTGATATCATCACCGCCGCCACCAGTGCCTCCATTACTGCCACCCCCACCCCAGCGCCTTCACCTCTCTTATTGCTTTGAACTTCCTTTAATTCATTTTAAATATTTTATTGAGCTCTTTAAACTTCTATCTATCTATCTATCTATCTATCTATCTATCTATCTAACTGTCTGTCTGTCTGTCTGTCTGTCTGTCTGTCTAGCTAGCTAGCTATCCGGTCTGGTCGAGTTGCTCTGAGTGTGGTTTGGTCCGGACCTCCAAACGGAGAAGAACTGGAACGAAATAACGTACAGGATGATCACCCTCGCCTAGCGGAGGTAGCGAACACTTACATCGCGTCCGTCATCTACTACCGCCTGACCGTCGTGCCTTGTTCCGACCCTACCATCACCAAGCTGGAACGCATTCTCTTCCGCTTCTTGTGGAAAGGATGATTTCTGATGGTCAGGCGATCTGTTTGCTGCCAACGCCCGTTAAAAGGAGGACTGGGTATGCCGTGGTTGATGATGCGCAGACACGCGCTGAGACTGCGACATCTCTGACTCTACGTAGACGACGGTGAACAGGTGTGGTCGCCGTTTGTGAGGCGCGCTTTCTCGCAGCTTGTCACCATGACCGAACTGCAGTCGTGGATCAAGAAGAGGCCGAGGAAGGGCGAATGGCACCGCGAGTGTCATGTTGCTCTCGAGCAACTATGCCGTCTCGAATCGACCTTGAGCGACTTCAACACAACCAAAGCATTCTATAGGGAATTAGTGGAGGGGAAGTACGACGACGATCTCAGGGCGAACCTGGGCGTCTATGAGAAATACCTGACCCACCTGTTCAAGACGACTTACGGTCCGGGACCTATGGACAACTTCCAGAGATCCCTAGCCTGGCAGTGCTATCGAGAAGCGCTACCCGTTCGGGATTTTGACAGAATGACCAATGTTTTATTCGAAGCGCATGTCGGATGTATAAAGATTTGAATAACGATATGATATTAAATTGATTGGTAGATTGTTAGAAAGATATTTTATTCAACTCCTAATCCTTTTGAGCCGAAGTTTCGAACTTATTATTAGAAGGTGATACTGTTTGTGGCTTTTATCGAACACAACTGATCGAACTGGGTGATCCATTTAGCCAATTTTATCAACGGGTCGTAACCCTCAGAAAAGTGCAAAAATCAACCTTGAAAGCGTAAAAAGCAGGAACCAGATATACAGAGAAACTTCTCAGGCCCGAAATTTTGGGAGAGGAGGCCAGTCAATTAGATCGATCCCAGTACGCAACTGGTACTTGATTTATCGACCTCGAAAAGATGAAAGGCGAAGTCGACTTCGGCGGAATCTGAACTCAGAACGTAAAGACAGGCGAAATACCGCTAAGCATGTCGCCGCTAACGTTTCTGCCAGCTCACCGCCTTCACGTAAACGCATATTAAAAATACACAACACAGCCTTGTAATACGATCGGTAATCAGTACATTGTGGGTAGCAGCGCATTGTGAATGGTGGCCTGGGTGCACTATTGAGGGTCAAACAGAACTTATTGCCGGTCCGTGTTATCACAGATCAATTCGTGATAAGCGTGACATCGTTCACAATCGAGCGTACATGCTGAGTCCATTTTTGTCTATCAATAATACTGAAGGTCGATTTTTTGACTAAACTTCTCCACCAAATTTCTGTCCTTGTGTCTATCTTAGAAACCATTTTTAGTAAGGGCAGTTAAAGTGCGTGGTCTGGTGGTCAGCGTGTTGCACTAACGACCTCGGCTCAGCGGTGTGTTGCGTTCTTGAGCAAAGCACTTCATTCGTCGTTGTCACAGTCATCACAGCCGCAACAGAATAACCTTGCGATGGTCCAACATCCTATTCAGGTGATGGACTTGGACCTTGGATAGTAATAGTCCAGTGGATATTGTTGTTGTTGCTGCTAATGATGATGATGATGATGATGATGATGATGATGATGATGATGATGATGATGAACAGATGCGTCAGAGTTTTGCAGGATTTAGTTACGGATTTAGTTACATATCGAGTTCAAATTACACCGAGCTCAAACTTCTCTCTCTCTCTATTACTTTCTTTCTCTCTCTCTCTCTCTCTCTCTCTCTCTCTCTCTCTCTCTCTCTCTCTCTCTCTCTCTCTCTCTCTCTCTCTCTCTCTCTCTCTCTCTCTATATATATATATATATATACACACACACACACACATATATATATATATGTATATATATACATATATATGATCTATGTATACATATGTAGGTATGTGCATGCATATCCATATGTAGGTATATGTAATTATGCACGTATGCATATATGGGCATGTTTAGGAACAGAGTAACCAAATGGCTAAGGTGTGCGCTTAGCAACTACAAGGTCCACTGGTTCGATCCCACTGCGTGGTATGTAAAGTATCTGTAGCCTTAGATTAGATCGTATCTGGTGAGACGAATTGAGTTAACAAAAATCTATACATGCATACATGCATGCATACATGCATACATACATACATACATATATGTATGTATATATATATATATATATATATATATATATA
>NC_068989.1:93398726-93401321 GCF_001194135.2 Octopus bimaculoides
TATATATACATATATATATATATATATATTTACACACACACACACATACACGTACATGCACACACTTTCCCTCTCTTCCTCAGTGTGAGTGAATATATATATATATATATATATATATATATATATACACACACACACACACACACACATCCTACTTGGTCCATAAGACTGTTGTGAAGATCATACACAGCTTGCACTATAAAGATAGAGAAGAAAGAGAAATTTAGTAGTGGTGGTCATCGTTTGAGTGGTTTGAGTGGTCTGAGTGGTGATGGTAGAAACAACAGTGGTTGTGATGACGGCGGATGATCTGTAAGTGGGTGGCTTAGATAATGTGATTATCTGAACCAACTGCCGATGGTGTCACACCTTTCTGTATATTAATCTTTCTGTCAACTCACTTTGCAATATCGCTTTACAATAAAAGCCTTCTTGTACGCGTGTGTGTGTGTGTGGGGGCGGAGCGTCTGTCTATGTGTGCGTATATACTTATGACAGAATGCGTACATATGATTCAGTATAAGCGCACGCCTAAGGCTGCGAGCTGGTAGAGTCGTGAGCGCGCCGGGAAAAAATGCTGAGCGGGATTTTGTCCGTCTTTACGTTCTAGTTTCAAATTCAGCAAAAGTCGACTTTGCCCTTCATCCTTTCGGGGTCGATAACATAAGTACCAATTTGGGGTCGATCTAGTGAGGGTTAACGGATTAATTTGAATATAATAAAATAAAGTAAAATAATGAAAAACACAAAAATAAAATAAGTGAAAAAATGTTATAAAAAATAAAATAAAGAATTAAAAATAGAATAAAAATAAGAGGTAGAATAGAATATATACATATATAGGTATATAGGTACGTACACACATACACACTTATATATATATATTGTGCCAAATTTTGGCATTGAAAGCTACACCAATGCTAGAACGGGACGACACTGCATAGTGCTAAAGATCCCAGCAATGCCATCGCGCTTCAGGACCAGTTACTGCAACAGTTTGGGTTTCAGGGGCCCACAACTTTTTAATATTCTCCCAAAGAGCCTGAGGAACCTGCACAAAGTAGATGTAGGGGTTTTTAAATCAAAGCTGGACCTCTTTCTGTCGAGAGTCCCAGATGAACCTACCTCGCTGCAGGAGGTGCAAATGAGGGTTGCTAAATCAAACTCCATTCTTCACCAAGTGCCACAAATTGTAAGAGGCTCCCTGTAATAACAGTGTAGCAACACGGCGGTGCATCAGCATGGCCGCAGCTCTAAGCTGAAACTATAAAAAAAAAAGATATATATATATAAATTCAAAGTAAACGGAGAATACATACACATAGAAATGAATTTATTATCAAAGTTCAGTTAACTTAGTAAGTTCATTCATATTGCCTACGCTGCGTTTCGGCTGATTGCTGTCGTTCATATTTACACATTTAAAGTGCATTATGAAGTCGAAAAATAGCAAAAGGCCTCCTCAGGGCATAATTGACTGATATCTTAAAACTTTTTTCTGCTATATTGAAAATGATGGAAATCTATTTTCAAATCACCAATGTACGGTGAATCTTGCTGTGTGAAATTCTGTCTTGGCATCGTAAAATTTTCCTCTTTCGTCTGCTTCTCGGTTGTTATTTTTTCAATTTATTTCTTCGGTTTGACAAAGAATTTTCGCCTTCATCCTTTGACGTTTTAAGCTTCATTTTACTCTCTCTTATTTGTTGTTCATCACTTCCGGCACGTGCTTTCGCTTGACGCAATCCGCGTGCTATTTGTGTTTCGTTTTGCATATGTCTCAAATTTTATATTTCATCTTTTATCTTTTACTTGTTTCAGTCATTAGACTGCGACCATGCTGCGACATTGCCTTGGAGAATGTTTAGTCGAATGAATCGAGCCGAGTACTGACTATTTTTAAAAGCCTTTTACTTTTCTATCGGTTCTCTTTTGCTGAACCGCTTTGTTAAGGCGAAGCAAGCACACTAACACTGGTCGTCAAGCGGTGTTGAGGGACAAACACAGACACAAAGACACACACACATAGATGTATACATATATAGACGTACGATGGGCTTCTTTCAGTTTCCGTCTATCAAACTCACTCACAAGGCTTTGGTCGACCTGACGGTGTTATAGAAGGCACTTGTCTAAGTTGTCACGCAGTGAAACTGAACCCGGAACCATGTGGTTAGGAAGCAATACACACATGTATTCATCATAATTAAACATATATATAATTAGACACGCATACAGGCATATTCATTAATAATGATAATAATAATATTAATAATAATAATAATAATGTGAGGTGTGTGTGTGTGTGTGTGTGTGTGTGTGTGTGAGTGTGTGCGTGCTTGCGCCAAGTGTGTCTGCATGTTTAAGTGTGTATTGGTGGTGATGGCGAAGGTGTTTGTTGGAAACTATGCTGAGATAAATACAAATTACGTCGACCCTCGGTTATTTAATAAACAAACCACTGAAACTTTGATGCTCACACACCTGTCGGTATCGATCGATCGATCTGCTTCATACTTTCATTGGCAAACCGCAACTTCTCCCCGGCACCCTCTCACTCTCACCGCAATTCCTTACTAACGCATTCGCCTTCCT
>NC_068989.1:93401896-93403784 GCF_001194135.2 Octopus bimaculoides
TATATATATATATATATATATATATATATATATATATGTTTGTATATATAAAACTATATGTTTAATATTGATATCTATATGGGAACATCTATATACAGGTATACACAAATATATATTTAATTTCATTTCTAATTCTATGATTTTTCTACACAAAGAATACATAATTTTATATGATATTACATGTATTTATTGATATATATGTATATATATATGAGTAACAAAGATGTATAAGAATCAATTCATTACGGCCGTTTCGAGCGACTCCTTTAATTGATCAATGAAAGCGTTACATCACTACAAAGAAAACCGTTCTCATCAAACACACACACACACATATATATGTTTGCATACATATATATACATATTTATTTAAAACTATGTGTATATATATGTATGCGTGTGTATATATATATATATGTGAATCGTTGGCGATTTTTTTTCTCCGACTTCCTTTCCCATTGGACTTTCCTCTGTCCCCTGTTTCTGAAGAAGAGCGTTGCTCGAAACATTAGACCATCTTTCTTTCTTTCCCTGAGCGTCTGCTAATAATTTACACGTACCACGTCGTCACGTTGTTGCATTTTTGTGTTTGTCCTTTTTTTTTTCGGGGGGGGGGGATTTACTATATATATAGTGAGAGAGAGAGAAAGAGAGATAAATAGAGAGATAGATAGATATATGCGTGTGTGTATGCACTGTATTACGCCCCCACACACAGCTGATACTATTAAACTTGGAGTGTTTTTGACTCAAGTTTCAAATCTAAGTGTGCCAGCTGCTATATATTGTTACATTGTGTTATCGTAATCTTCTGTTGTATTGAGTACTATGTAACTTGGTTGTTTCTTTTTAAATCATTACAACGTTCGTGTGTGTGTGGGGGGGTGCAGACATATATTGAGTCACCTGCGACATACCCATTCGGAGAAAGTATTCGGAGAATAAAATCCAGATAAAATTATCAAGATATGGAAGGAAATGTACTCTAATAGACATTTCGATCCTTCCTGGAACACACCTAAGTTTTTCGAAGTAGGATACATTCTTTATAATGCGTATAGTCCCATAGTTAACACAAGTTACACGTCATCGCATTGCTATATTCTGAAACGTAACTCTGATGTCGACAGACGTAATGCATCCATCTCTTTACAGAAATAGTTGAATGTCGTCCTATTGGCAGCATAACAGATTCCTTCACACTACGGTACCGGATATGGATTCTAGATTATTTTTCCTGTTTTTCTTTTTTACCTAATTTTTGAGAGTGGTCGGGTTCATTTTTAGTATTCTCGTTTGTGTGAGCTGACAAGTTTATTTCAGATATTCTCATTTTAAGAATCATCTCTGGCTAGTCGTTGAGAGGACGTTGGTGTTGCCTTGGCGGACGTTTGCGATCTCTGAGTGCTCTTGTCATATAATAGTACATCTCCAGCGTTAGAAGCTGTGCAAAACAACAACAATAATAATAATAATAATAATAATAATAATAATAATAATAATAATAATGATAATAATAATGATGATGATGTTGAACGATTGCCTGGAAAAAAGTATAGTGAAGTGGTGGACGGAACTGACAGCACACGGCAGAAGCTTAGGGACAATAGAAATCAAGAGACGCATCTTCCAAGGGGACTTCCTGTCTCCGCTGATCTTTGTACTGTGCTTGATACTACTGACACTGATTCTGAGGAAAGCAAAAGCTGGGTTTGTATTCAAAAGTCGCCAACAAAAAGTCAACCACCTATTATTCATGGATGACCTCATACTTTATGGTAAAGATTAAGCCCAAGTCAGCTCCCTTGTTGATACAGTGCATACCTTCAGTGCTGATATCAGAATGGAGTTTGGACTGAGAAAGTGTGGTGTGTTAGTCTTGAAGAGA
>NC_068989.1:93403794-93409046 GCF_001194135.2 Octopus bimaculoides
GCATACCTTCAGTGCTGATATCAGAATGGAGTTTGGACTGAGAAAGTGTGGTGTGTTAGTCTTGAAGAGAGGCAAAATCAAATGTATGGACGGGCTAACGATACCGTCGGGGGAGGTTATGAAGCAGATAGAAGAGACGGGTTATAAGTACTTGGGGATTTGGGAAATGGATAAATTGATGGAGAAAGAAAGGAGAGAAAAATTTAAGGTGGAGTACTTGCGCAGACTGAGACTGATGCTTAAGTCGAAATTAGACGGACGGAATAAGACTGAAGCTATCAACACCTGGGCGAATTTATTCCTTAGATATGGAGCAGGGGTGATCTCATGGACAGTGGACGAACTAAACAGCTTAGACAAAAAGACAAGGAAGTTGCTGACCAGATATGGGATACTCCACCCAAAAAGTGACACAGACAGTCTGTATGTACCATGAAAAAGTGGGTGAAGAGAACTTATTAGATGCGAACACAGCAGAAGAGCAGACGAAAACAGCATAGCAAAGTATGTAAAAATGCCACAGAACCGGTATTATTGATAGTAAGGCTTGTGTAGGATGGAAGATTGCAAAGATGAAGCACTGTACAAGTATTTGAGAATGAATGAAACTGAAAAGAGGTGGATAATTCTATAAGGATGTTGAAGATAAGAGAAATAGAGAAAGAAATAGCTATGGATGACTAAAAGTGATTTAAAACCGGAAAGGGAAGCTCTAATCTGTGTTGCCCTAGAGCAAGCATTAAGAACCAATTACATTAAATACAGAATAGACAACCCATTACAGTGATCAGTGCAGAATTTGTGGACAAAATGGTGAAACCGTATGGCATATTACCAGTCAATGCACGCCACTAGCCCAGAAAGAATATAAGAGCCGTCATGACAATATAGCAAGGATTGTCCATTGGACACTTTGTAACAAGTATGGACTTGACAGAGTAAAACAGTGGCTACTCAACCTGAAGAAAATTCTGACTGGGTCCCCACCTGCAAGGTCATGAACTGTTTATCTTGATATGAGATCACCATGTTACGCATATATGGTTGTACACTTATCACACTGGTAGTCATCATGGGTATACCTGTCTTCGTATATTTTACCCCAGTGTCACTTTAATGGTATGTAATGATCTCTCACTCAATCATAATAATAATAATAATAATAATAATAATAATTTAATTATTATTTCAAATTTTTGCCGCAGGGTCAGCTTGGGAGAGGAGAGGAGGTGGTGATGAGTCCATCACATCGACACAAGTGTTCAACTGGTATTTATTTTATCGACTCCGAAAGGATGAAAGGTAAAGTCGACTTCAGCGGAATCTGAACTCAGGACGTAGCGACAGGCGAAATACCGTTAAGAATTTCTTCCAACGTGCTAACGATTCTGCCAATAATAATAATAATAATAATAATAATAATAATAATAATAATAATAATAATAATAATAATAATAATAATAATAATAATAATAATTGTAATAATAATAATAATTGTAATAATGATGATGATGATGATGATGATGATATCGATGATGGGGATTTCTCATATTGTCCACAAGAAGTTGAAGACAGCACAAAGGCGAAATACAAAAAGGAAAGAACAAACAAGAAGCAACGAAAGGATTAACGAAGAATGGAAGCGTGAGATCATCGTTAACAATGGACGATTTTTTATTAAAATAGAAATAAATAAATAAACAATATAGAACAATAGAAAAAAAAAGGATTTTTGCGTCGGGCTTAGGCCTCCACATGTGGGTGAGGGCACCAGCCGATGAAATCGATTTCAGTACTCCACTGGTACTTTATTTTAACGACCCCGCAAAGATGAAAGGCAGGAACTGAAGCATCACAAGCAACGTTGTTGCTGTTGTTATCGATACGATCGTTGTTGTTGTTGTTTTTGATGTTGTCGACGCCGTTGTTGTTGTTTACAGTAACATCGTGTGTCAGCACGTGCCGTGTGTTAACAGATGCTACCTGCTTTGATGACAGCCCTTGATTTACCTATATAAGCGTGATACTGGACTGCACGTAGGCTAACACGCATGCATACGCACAGAAACACACACATACACACAGAGACACCCACACATACACACACGAACAGACGCAAACGCACACGAGGAAAAACATAATCTAACAATAAAACACACATGCAGGCAGGCACACACACACACACACACACGTATTAACTTACTTAACTCACACACGCGTGGGCCTCTAAGCAAGCGCAGGAACTGCCAAACATAACAGCTAAATCTCTCTCAAGTCTTACCAGGCACCTTACAAAATATTCCACTTGATGAAATAATCATAGTATCCTTGGACATAGGGAAAACCGGAAACCGGGTATTCATTGTTGGCCTTTTGATCATTGGTTTGCTCGGTTAAGACATCGGCCCCAGTGTTTAAGTAGTGCTTATTTTTTCGACCCCCGAAAGGATAAAAGGCAAAGTCGACCTCAGAGGAATTTAAAGACAGAACGTAAAAACGGACGAAATACAGCTAGGCATTTTGCCCTGCGTGCTAACCATCCTACCAGCTCGCCACCCTAATTTAACAGATAATGATAACAAATATATATTCGATTGTTTCTTTATAAAAAACGCATCATCCTTTATTCATGTCCTCAGAAAGTGTAATTTTTTTTCTCTCGGAGAAATATAACCTCTTATTACAGTCCCTATCAGTTTTCAAATAATCAAAATTGTTGAATTTTTTCAGATACTTCCAGCAATGTAGTAAAGATTGTTTGTTAATATAACATGGTAGACCTGCTTTGGGACGAATGTTGCTGTAATTTAGCCCCAGGAGACATCGTCTCCAGCTGGCAAATAGGCACGATCTGTGTCCTTATATTTTCGAGCAAGGGAATCTAGCACCCCAACTCACCTCAAAACTAAGTGAGGGTGCTAGATTCCCTTGTTCGAAAATATAAGGACACAGATCGTGTCGTATTGCCAGCTTGAAATGATGTCTCCTGGGGTTAAACTACAGCAACATTAAGTCCAAAGCCAGAACTGCCATGTTATGTTAGCACATAATCTTTACTACAAAGTACTGTTGCTGAATATCTCACGTTGTGAGATTTAGAAATAGTAATTTTCTAAATTCTAGCAATATTTGTTGAAAAATTTCTAAACACTAACTGGCCTAAATAATTGATTTCTTGTGAAGGCACGATCTGACTGGAAGTCATTATTATAAGATCCGGAAGATGACTGGAGTCCAAAAGCAGACAGTTTGGTCAGGACATTTGCAGATCAAATATGCTTTTCTTCCCATATCAAAAGCAATTAAACTGCTCTCCACAAGTTTCTCATTGGTGAGTGAGTAAATTGTATGTGAGAGTAAGTTCCTAGTAGATCTGGTTGTACGAAATGAAATCTATTAAAGTTGTCGTTAAGATGGCAGAGAAATTGTAGGAACGTCTATCAATTTTGTGATGTCGAGAATAAGTGCGATTGGAGGACAGTGAGCAGGTTTAGTCTCTTGGGAATGGGACAAAATCTAGAGTGTTTTTAAAGTTCAGAATAATTCTAAAGACTAAAAAGAGGGACGGAGATAGAGAAAGAGAGTGAAGTGTATATTGTGTATAGAGATTAGCTGTGAGAATTTTTTGGTGGTAATAGAAGTGACTGTCTAATCGATAATGTTAAACGATTATGTTAATTGTTTTCACATTTGTATATCGAATTTCTTTTGAAGCGTATGGTTTAGTGGTTATGGGTGTTGCACTCATGGTGTTAAGGTCGTAGTTTTAATTCCTGGTCCGGGCGATGAGTTGTGTTCTTGGGCAAAACACTTTATTTCAAATTGCTCCATTCTACTCAGATGGCAAAATGAGTAACCATGCAACAGACCGGCTCCTCTTCCAGCGAGGAATTTATGATTTAGGAAGTACCTTTGATCCCCCCCCCCTTTTTTTTATATGAACCGCTACTTAGAGAGTTGAACGTTTAAAGTGACATCAATATCGCTGGAACAAGACGGAAAGCAGTATCTTCCCGTGCGGTCACCCTGATGAAATCGAGAGTGTGTGTGACCAGATGAGAGAAACATAGATTAACGTGTACAAAACGGTGAATTTGAACATGGAAAACTCGAGAAGCAACCGAAGAGGAACTGTTATGGGTTTATTCTGGATTTCGAAATGGAGATGAAAGTTGAGTAGTTAGTGAACAGAAGAATGAATCTTTATCAGAGAAGGGTCAAAAGGAAGTTTTCTTTGAAAGGAGTTAGGAATGGCTATGACAAGCGTACATTGTTTCCGTTGAGTATCATCACCTGTAAGCAATGTCTCGTCCTTTGGATATGCGTCACCAAAACGGAAAGCCAACTCATCCGAACTTTGTAGAAGAGGAGGATTTTGCAGTTGCCTCACAATGATCTCAATTCGACGTCTTTGCTGAAACACACACACGCGTTGAAGACACTGCATCCTCATAGAGAACTCAATACAAAGTGAACGCTAAATTCTTCTGCAAAGACGATTTTCTTGGTTCATACATGTAACATGTCTGTTATATGAAATCAAATGTAGACCGAGAATGAATACCTCTATCTGGAATGTTGTAGTTGATGGGACAGTAATTACATCATAATACACAGGGCTAGTGGAAGGAGATACACGAGTGAGGTTTACTGGGAAGTTGATGAGGACGATGAACTGTTGGTCACGTTGCGCATCAACGGTGACAAGTTGCGAAATTGCTTCCAGTTGATTTTCCGACCGTCCATTATGAAAACTTCCAGAAAAATATGTTCTGGTAGTGGCATAAAACAAATTCCTCACATGGTGCTTGGCATAACATCAGAGAACGCAATCAGGAAATACCCAAGATGCAATACCATTGATGAAATTTTTTCATTCTCGTTTTATAAGTGCCTGCGGTACATTAAACTTATGTTTATGGAGAAAAGTTAGAGTTGTGTTGCACGATTGTGACCCAGGCCAATCCTAAACACCGTCACCCTGAATTTATTTAACAAAGAAACTGGAGCAAGGTATTTGTGAATACAGAAAATGTGGGAGTGTGGTGAACGAGGCCAAAAAATTTCAGGTCAAATGCAAGCCGTATTCGAGTATTATTTGAATGGGAATTGAGTGGGGGGGGGGGAAGGAGACTTTCCTTCTGATATTATTTACGAAAGAAAAATGTGAACAAAGAGTTCCGTATTACTGGATGAATCGGTTCTCTATTCCATATATACCTACATACATACATACATACATGCATATATAT
>NC_068989.1:93409314-93410009 GCF_001194135.2 Octopus bimaculoides
TGTGTGTGTGTGTGTGTGTGTGTGTGTGTGTGTGTGTGTGTGTGTGTGTGTGTATTTATATGCATAGTATACAAAGTGCAGAATTGGCCAAGTTAAATACATAGCATTGCGATATTTGTCCCATCTTTCTGCACTCCGAAGGGAACTAAGTCCTCATCCTCTCGGGGGGTGGGGGAATACATTTCCAGTCCTTTGCTTTCTATCTTCTTTCTTTTCTTTCTGACAGTTCACCCTTTCTGGAGAAAATCAGCGGAAGTGACGTCGCCGAACGCATTGGTTCCACTTAGTTTGGAAACACTCAGAACAAACTGCGTGTCTTGTTGGTGCTTCTGTGATTCCATCAGTAACTGAGGATCCAAAACAAAGAAGGCAAAAAGATATATATAATTAAATAGAGAAAAAAATTATATACACTAATGCCAATACACATGTGCACGCGCGATATATATACACATCCATACTTTCGTAAATATAAACACACATACAAATATGAAAATATGCAAACACACAGTACAGCTATACATGCATGGTTAAATGGCATACTGATAATGATATCAAATGTACAATGCATATATATTACGTACACACACATATATATACATACACACACGCATATATATATATGTGTGTGTATATATGTGTATATATATACGTATATATATGTATGTGTATATATATATATATATATATATATA
>NC_068989.1:93410832-93423188 GCF_001194135.2 Octopus bimaculoides
TATATATATATATATATATATATATATATATATATATATATATATATATGTATATGTATATGTATATGCATGTATGTATTTGACAAAAACGTTACACAAACGCACGCACACACATAACTACAGACAGACGCACACATGTATATGTTATACGAGTCTGTATGGATTCGTGTGTAGACGTCTCAAAAACGTTTCTCTTCTTTATCCTATTTAAATGTTTTGTATTTGTGTTGCCCTTGTGGCAAACAAAGAAACGATGCAATAAAGTATATTTGTTATGGATATTATGTTGTCACTATTGTTACAGTAGTAGTAGTAGTAGTTAATCTTGTTGTTGTTGTTGTGGTGGTGGTGGTGGTGGTGGTGGTAGTGGTGGTTTTAGATTTTATTGTTGTAAATTGCCTCTTTCAAGGTAGAGAATGTCAAAATGTTATTAATGTATTTAGAGGTTTTGTTCATTTTCTTTGTTCTTTATTCCGTTATTCTTGTAAGTGATTGCAGTATTTGCAGTGCGGCCATGCTGGGGCACCTCTTTCGTCGGTTTCTTTTTCTTTACAAATTCAATAATATCTACTTCAGAATATACTCTAGTTACATATTTGGTGTTTCTACCTTTATTTATCAAATGGTTAGATTACACACACACACACACACACACACACACACACACACACACACACACACACACACACACACACACACACACACACACACACACACACACACACACACACATCTATATTGCTGACGAACGGTCTTATTTCTTGTTTGTCTTTTTTCTCAGTGATCATGGGACCTACCATGGCTTAGAAAGCCATTGCAGGTCCCATAGCTGCAGGTGCAGCTTTCATTTTCATCCATTGTAATCGGGTGGTCATTCTGTAAAGCACTTTGATTGCGTACTTTCATGTTCCTTGTGAATTCAGATTGGCTGGAATATTCTCTGCAGCACGTATCGCATATCAGATTAACTCCAAGAAATTGGTTGTTTATAACTTGAGCCTTTCAGCGCATTGACGATAGCTCTGAAGCATCAAACGCATCCTTAATCATCACACTGAATACGTAGGATTGTTGGACCCACAGACCATCCTTTACCGGATGTTCGCTTTACATTATCTCATTCTAATGCTAGACCTCTTGAAATTCCCAGACGCCACTGGATATTTTTGTACTTCAGTTACTTCTGTTTTGCACTGGAGGCTCCCAGTCAGTTGTCTCGATGTTGTATTGAGTCAGTGAATCTATCGCATAGTCCTTAAAACACAATTTTGGCTTATGTTAGGGACTCACACCAGACACCAGCGCACCATATAGAATTTGTTTAGGGATTCTACTGTCATCTAGTCGAATGAGATGACCTCTCCTGCGGAGTCTCTGTTTATGGATGTGAGCTTAAATACTGAATGTATCACCAATTTGGAGTACTTCGGAATCAGGCGTATGTCTACTCTAGAGTACGCCTAGTATATTACAAAATCATCATTAGTGAAATTGATCTTAAACTTTGAGTTGTCTGCAACCGACAGCATAAGTTTCACGGGAGTGAAGCAGTGTCGGAAAAACGTTTAAGCTGTATGCTGCAGTTTTAGTGCAATTTTTGAATCCTTTCTGATTCCAAACACGTGCTTTGAGACTGGCAGAAGCCTCGGTTGCCTTTTTGATACGTGACCCATGTCATGTTACCCATTTCATTAAGAATGAAATGATCGATTTTCTTGCGCACCAAGTTTGACGGTCGTTAACTCTAATGTTTAATCGCGACAATTCTTTGTTTTACAACATTGAAGAGTTACATTAACACATTTTGAAACGAAATTCATGGTGACTGATTATATTGAGTTTTCTCTTGTAAATCAATTTTCGTGAACCCTTTATAGATAAAAAATTCGTGATGTTTATGAATATGAGTTCCGTCGTGGATTCAATGCCTCCCAGACAGATCGAAATATTAATGAGGTGTCTGGTGAAGATGTGACGAATGAGTGCTCTGTGCGTCGATGGTTTGAGAAGGCCCGGTCTGGCGACTTTACTCTTAAAAATCAGTCCCGTGGTAGACCTGAGACCAAAATAGATAATGATGAGCTGGAAACTGTAGTGGATGCATCTCAAACTACGCGTGAGTTAACAGCAATGTTTGATGTTTCTATTCCAACTGCATTAGACCATCTGAAACAATCAACCAAATCAAGAAACTGGGTACAACACGATCTGAACGAGTATCAAGTGACACATCGTCTTGAAAGTTGTTGTTCTGTGCTGTCACGGCATAAAAGTGAAACATTTTTGCATCGTATTGTTTCGTGTGGTGAAAAATGGATTCTTTTTAACGATAGCAAGTATTTTGATCGGTGGTTGGACAGAGACGAAGTACCAAAACTCAATTCCAAAAAGAATATTCACCAAAAAAAGCTAATGGTGTCTGTTTGGTGGTCCAGTGCTGGTGTCATCCACTACAGCTTCATGAGACCTGGTCAGTCAAATACAGCAGATGTATACAACAGATGTATCATCAACCAATTGGATGAAATGATGAGTGAACTTTCAATTAAACAACCGAGATCGGTCAATAGAGACAGGCCAATTCTCTTGCAAGACAATGCTCGGCCACATGTTGCACAAAGAACGCTACTCAAGTTACAGGAACTGAACTTGGAAGTACTCTGTCATCCACCATATTCAGTAGACTTTGTACCAACTGACTATCACGTTTTCCAGGCATTAGATAACTTTTAGCAAAGAAAAATCTTCGAATCTGAAGAAGATACGGAAACAGCCTTTCGTGAATTTATCAACTCTTATTCTCCAGAATTCTTTGCTGCCAGCGTAAACAAACTACCGATAAAATGGCAAAATTGCGTTGATAATTTAGGTGCATACTTTGATTAACTGCATTGCTTTTTGTTGAAATAAAGTAAAATAAACTTTCAGTTAAAAATCGGATATTTCTTTCTGAATGACCTCATAGTTTTATAGATCTTTTATCTTTTACTTGTTTCAGTCAGTAAAACGCGGCCATTCTGGGGCACCATCTTCAAAAGCTTTTAGTCAAATGAATCAACCCTGTGATCATCATTTCAAAAACATGATACCTACTTTACTGGACTCTTTTGACGAGCCGCAAACTTACAACACCGGTCAAGCGGAAATGGATACAAACACAGACGAAAACGCACACACGCACACATACACAAACACACAATCACAAACACACAAACACACACACACATACTCACATACATGCAGTCTTCTTTTGGTTTCCGTCTACCAAATCCACTCGCAAGGTTTTCGTCGCTTCGTTGCCTTAGTAGAAGACCCTTGACCCAAATGCCACGCAGTGGGACTGAACCCGAAACAATTGTGGTTGGGAAGCAAACTTTTTACCACACAGCCACGCCTGCGTGTTTTATATTTTTACATTTCTCACTTCTCTTGTCGTTATTATTATTATTATTATTATTATTATTATTATTATTATTATTATTATTATTATTATTATTATTATTGTTGTTGCTGTTGTTGTTGTTGTTGTTGTTGCTGTTATTGTTGTTATTATCATTATTATTATTACTATTATTATCATTATTATTTCGCCGGAGCCATTAACATGAAGTGTATGTTCATTTTGGAAAGCATTTAAATGCATATAAATATGTATAAATATATACATATATTTATATGCATATGTATGGAAACACATACGCATACAAATACCTGCATACGTTTGCATGTGTTTGTGTGTGCGTATATGCATGTATGTGTGTGCATCTGTGTGCGTATGTGTGGTGTGTATGATTGCGTATGTCTACAAGAAAACCGGTTATTGTTATCATTTCGGAATAGAGTATTTGGATAACAATAACCAATAGTAGACGCTATAGCCGACATGTTTGGCACTCCTTAATTTTCATAAGAGACATCTGCATTATAACGTGCACACACAAATGCACATATACATATGAACACATTTGACAACAAGCAGTTTCTATGACAGCAGCCAGAAAAGATATAAGTTACAACACAGCTCCATGTACCGTACTGTAATCTTTTGAAAATGTAATCTGAAATCGGCAAAGTGTATTTTTGCATTTTAAAATATAATTTCGGGGATCTGCTTGCATAGCAAGTGACCTGATCTGAGATCGTGTGCTGGAACGAAAACAATTGCAGCATGGAAGATTTTTATAAGCCATTTAAAAACACACAAAAACCGTTAGATTCATTTCAACATTTAAATTTAATCTGCCAAAATATTTTCGTCGCTTTGAGACCGCGACCTTGTCAGTGAACAGGTTGCGGTCTCAAAGCGACGAAAATATTTTGGCAAATTAAATTTAAATAAAATATAATTTAATTCTAATTAATTCTAATATATTCTTTGTGCATTTTCAGCTTCATTTTTTCTATTCCTCCGCCTGTTTGGTTTAATAATAATTTCGCTTTCTCTCTCTCTCTCTCTCTCTCTCTCTCTCTCTCCACACACACATATATATATAAAGATAAACATACACACACACACACACACACACACGCACACAAACACACATACCCACACACATACACACACACATATATATGCGTATGTGTGTATACATATGCACACGGTTTATATATATATATATATATATATAAACACGGCATACAATATCTATGAAATATAAATATAAAGACTCCAACAATGCGATGAAAAGAATGACAACACCGTGACCGCTGAGACAAACCACCTGAAAATGTGTAACTACAACTACTACTGCTGCTACTACTACTACACGTCTGTAAACACCAGACGTGTGCCATCGATGAACGTCCGTCAAGTAAGATAAGAACGTGTCTTTGGAGCGGACTCAGAGTAAACTTGGAGTGTGTACACACGTCACCACTTTTGTTTTCAATTTCTCTGCAAAAGCAATTGTTTTGTAACTTTTTTCTATAAAGCACACACACACACATACTAACACACACACATAGAAAGACAAAGACACACACAGTCTCAAGCTGACACATACATGAGCATATATATACACCCAAACCCACGCACATGTATTAATATAATAATATAAATAGTAGATATAAAAGCAATGGTGCTCCAATATATTTGTCGATGTGTGTGTGTGTGTGTGTGTGTGTGCGTGCGCGTGCGTGTGTGTGCGTGCGTGTGTGTGTGCGTGGATAGATAAATAGATACATATATACATAGGTACATACATGTGTATATGCCTGTATGAATGATGTATATATGTGTTATATAAATATTTATATATGTATGATGTTTATCAAGCTATCACATAGATGTGCATACACACACACACATATGAGTGCGTTTGTGTATGTGTGTGTAGGCGTACATATATACATGTATACACAAACACACACACACACACGCACACACACACACACAAACACACACTCTATATAAATATATATATATATATATATATATATATATATATATATATATATATATATATATATATATTATATATATATATATATATATATACATATATGTATATAGGCGCAGGCGTGGTTGTGTGGTAAGGAGCTCGCTTCACAACCACATGGTTCCAGGCTCAGTATCTGCGTGGCACCTTCGGCAAGTGTTTTTTCTTATAGCCTCGGGACGACCAAAGCCTTGTGAGTGGATTTCGTAGACGGAAGAATATGTGCAGGATGCGGTGAATAAACTGTCGTCTAAATTACACAGAAAGGAAAATGACACTGACATCTCATTTTAACATATATATTTATCAAAATTGCATAAAAATATCTTGAAATTCAATAAAATCGCAATTGGCTTCAACCACGACCTCCACACCACTTCAGAATCTCCTACGACTCTTCTGGGGGGACTCCTTGTTTAAGTTGGTGAATGCTGCCATAATTCTTGCTGTCAGTTCATCTTTGGTGTTACAAGGAATTTTGTTGGTCTCTCGCTCAACTGCACCCTACACATAATAACCTAGGTGGTTGCAGTCTGGGGAGTTTGGTGGTCAAATGTTAGGGGTGATGAAATTGTTTGACAGCCATGACTGGGTTCTCCTGCTTGTGTGGCATGGTGCAGAGTCCTATTGCTAGACATAGGGTCATCCAGGAGCCACCCTCTTCACCCAGAGCAGCACTACCTCCTCCAGGCACTTGATGTAGGCCTCCGTGTTGAGTGTGAGGTCGTGTGGGAAGATGAATGGAGACATAAGGTCGCTATCACTAGTGGTGACTCCAAACACCATGATGTTGGCTGGATTTTGATCTTTATCCCTCTAGGAACATGTCCTCAGATTGACACCCAAACACTCTGAAACGTTCGCATTGGAGCTTCCTGAGCGAATACCAAACAGTACAGCATGTCGTTTCCAACTTTCTGGCAGAGTGAATTGCGTCATGGTGTTGTTATTCTTACTGACGGTGTCCAACTGACCCTACTATACTGTGTAGTCAAAAAAAATCAAAATTAAACAATGCATATGCGTGAAATTAAAATATATAAAATGGCGACAATTTACCCATCGCAGCCTGTGTGTATGTATCGGACCGTTAGTAATATATTTAACAGAAAAGGTGTTTCTCTGTATGTCCTGTTACGCATGCCCAGTGATACACATTAACTAGTTATAGCGTTTTCCAGACCGGAGTACATGTTTATGCGCATGCCTGAAGACAATAGGTACCGTCTGCGCTATTTGAAATTTTGACTTCGCGGATCCAACCTTACGATCTATTCATACAATGTGATTTGCTTTTGTGATAAAAGACATCCAGTTGACACACCAAATTTTCTAAGTTTTTAAGTACCGGATTAAACATTGAACCTTTGACATTTACATTTATCAAAACAAAAAATTAAATGTAATGAAATCTAAAATAACTAAAGCTACTAGCCTAACACAGGCCTACCAACATCCTTCTTTCGAATCTCTAAAAAACAATCTCATAATTTGAAGGGGAAGCATCTAAATATACACAGCTGCTTACAAAGTTCCACATACATGAATAAATTATAAACAATAATATAACTCCAAATTCAATCAATAAAAATTTCTCCAAAACACATCTCCATAACAACCCACACAAAAACCAAATTGCGATTCCACTCAAACTCGCATACCCAAGCAAGATTTTAACTCAACATAGACTATAGAAACCGAGGAATTTGCTTATAGTGGAATATTTGGAAATTTCTAGCATTCGATTTTTTCATCCCATTTATATATACGACATGTAGGTTTTTTTGAAGAAGATTAACTTCGAGAGGATTCTTGACTGCTTGTGCTACTTCTGTATCGTCGGCATAGACAGTAAGAGTAACCCTAACCCTAACCCTAACCCTAACCCTAACCCTAACCCTAACCACAAACAGTAGCGGTTTCACGATAGTTCTCTGAGGCACTCTCCTCGCTATTGGTGTCTCTTTGGAGAGGGCCCCATTGGCTACCACAGCCTGGATTCTATCTCATCAGAAGTCATGTAACCACTCTCCTAGGCTTCTAATTAAGGCAAAGTTCTGTAGTTTGTCATCCATCATCCTGTAATCAACCTTATCAAAGGCCTTTGCAAAATTGAGATATATCGTGCCCATGTTTGAGCAATTCATTTGTTGTTTCAGCATCCTATCATAATGCTGCAGAAGCTGTTTAAGGCAACTTCTTTCTGACCGGAAGCCATGTAAGAGAGCAAGTCATTATCTTCTAGGAACGTGATCAGCCTCTTCCTAACAATACATTCCATGGCTTTTTTTTTTTTACATGTGAAGATAAAGAGGCAGGCCTATAGTTTTCAAAATCTGCTTTGCTTCCTCGTTTATAGATTGGACATATTATGCCTTCCTTTAAGTTTCTTGGAAGTCTGTCAGTTACAAGTAATCTTTGGAAGAGAATTTGCAGTGATCTTGCTTGGGCCCCTTTGCTTATTCCTTGAAGGATTATTGAGAATCCATCAAAAGTCAGTGGCTGAGTTTAAGCTTTTTTCACCAATGCCCAATATTACATTAGATTCCGTTATTTCGAAGTAGTCAATAATTTCTATAATTTCATGTAAGGCTTGTGCTGCCGAAGAACTCATCAGGAATGGCTCTGTGCAAATATTCCAACGGAGAATTGAAAACACTTTTGTACTGCATATTGAGTATTTCACTTAATCCTTTGGATTTCCCCAATCAGAGAGCCATTTTCTTCGAATGAAGCAGACATTTTTGAAGATCTGTACACGGCTTTGCGGGACTTTCTTCACACAAACACACACACACACACACACACAAAACACACACATATGTAGGTACATATGTACATATACACCTACGTACATGTGTACATATAGATTCGATGTCTTACTTAAGTAGGAAAATCAATCTGCATTTAGAAATATTAATTGAAACGCCCACCTCATTCGTCTTTCCGCCTCAAGTACTCACCAGCACCAATATCTCCTCCAGCAAAAAAACGAAGGTGCAAACCACACATAAAAACCTTCATGGACCTTCACCTGTGTAAGATATAGGGTACAGAGAGCTGTGCGTATGGGGGGAGGGGGAGGGCTATAAATTCAAACATGGCGCGTGACTTACATAGCGAACGAAGTTTCTGCTATCGTGGGAAACATTTAAATTCTCGTAACAATCCTAATGATCTCTCTCTATCTCTCTCTCTCTCTCTCTCTCTCTCTTTCTCTCTCTCTCTCTCTCTCTCTCTCGCTATTTACCTCTCTATATACATATATTATATATATATATGTGTGTATGTATGTATGTATATCATTCAAGCAATCTAACTCTATATCGATCGATCAAATTCCCCCTCTCTGTCTCTCTCACTCCTTCTCCATACACACATATATATATGTGCGTGTGTGTGTGTGCGTGCGTGTGTGTGTGCGTGCGTGTGTTTGCGTGTGTTTTTATGCATGCGAAATTGTTTCTGAGCGTTTTCACGGATACATGTACGCACTATATTTATATATATTTTTATGTTTCTATGTATATATATATATATATATATATATATATATATATATATATATATATATATATATATATATATGTGTGTGTGTGTGTGTGTGTGTGTGTATGCGTGTAACTATACATACATGGTATCATGCTACGCACACATATACATACATAAACTTATGTGCATGTATATAGATATACATACACATACAAAGATATATATATGTAATACGTGAGTGTGTCACTGTGTGTCTGTGTGTGTCTGTGTGTTGTGTTGTGGGGTGGGAGTCGTACGCATGCGTCCGTATTTGGTCGTTTGTGTGTCGTGTGCTGAGAATCTCTCAATGTCGTCAGTCACAAGCAACACATAACAATAACAAATGTAATAACAGCAATAAAGGGAGCAGCAGCAGCAGCAATGACAATTGCAATAACAGAAAGAAACAAGACTACTCGTAGCCCCCCTCTCCCCGCCTCCACCTTTCCCCAGTGATCTCAACTATATTAAGCTCTCTATCTTACCGCCACCTCCACCACCACCACCACCACAGCCACCACCATTTCCCCCTCACCACCACAACCTCCCACCCCCACCTCCAGCCATTCGTTGTGGTTTAGTGAAGCTTGTTAGCTTTTACGGTCTTTTCTTTTTTTAAATTCTTTTCGGTAAAAGACTCTGAAGAATATTACAAATGAAATGGTAGTGGTGGCGATGGTGGTTAGGGTTGAGCCGTAATGGTGATAGTGGTGGTGGCGGTGGTGGGACGCCATAGGGTGTTTTATCGAGCCCCTGTTGCTCGCTTATTCATTTATCTTTTTGTTCCCTCATTTTTAAGGTTGATGTCGGGCTGGGAGTATTATCCTGTCGTTTGTTTCTCGAAAATCCTTTTCAAAATCGTTTGAAGTGCATCCCAGCACCACCACCGCCGCCTACGTCACCACCACCACCATAATCATTATCGTCATTATCAACTTGAACCGGTTTCAACTTTCGGCCGAAGTCACGTTTGCCTTCCACCCTTCCGGAGACTATAAAATAAAGTACCAGTCAAATAATGCGGTCGATGATATTCAACTTCTATCCTACCGAAATTAGAAAGCAGCGTTGTTTTTATTTATTGTGGAAGTGCAATAGCCTAGTGGTTAGGGAAGCGGGCTCGCAGTCGTAGGATCGCGGTTTCGATTCCTAGACCGGACGTTGTGAGTGTTTATTAAGCGGAAATTCCTAACGCTCCGCGAGGCCCCGGAAGGTGGTGCTGGTGGCGAACCCTGCTGTACTCTTTCACCACAACTTTCTCTCACTCTTACTTCCTGTTTCTGTTGTGCTTGTATTTCAAAGGGTCAGCCTTGTCACACTCTGTGTCACGCTGAATCTCCCCGAGAACTACGTTAAGCGTACACGTGTCTGTGGAGTGCTCAGCTACTTACACGTTAATTTCACGAGCAGGCTGTTCCATTGATCGGATCAACAGGAAGCCTCGTCGTCGTAACCGACGGAGTGCCACAATTTATTTTTTGTTAATCTCTCATGAAGATGCCGTATTTTAACCTGTATAAGGAACCCCCTAATTTGGGGGGGGTTTAAAATTTAGAAAAACGGTTTTGTAAGGGATTATAATACTATCCATGTATAAGGAACTCCCATATTTTTTTAACCTAATTTTTCATTTTAAAAAAAGGGTTCCTTATACAGGTTGAAATACGGTATATTTTATGAGAGACTAAACAAATCATAAAACCGAAAGTTTTGAAAATGACGAGATCCAGTGGACACTATATGGTTTCGTTCTGCCTCGATCCCAAAGACTCAGAGGGCCGCAGCTTAGCCCAGTTTCCAAGGGATATAAATGACTGAGATTACAATAGTCCACTCCTGAATGGGACACTAGTCCGTTGAAGGGATAACTTCCCCGCTATTGATAGAACTCATTTACAGCTGTGTGGAACGGAGCGGCATGAAATGAAGTGTTTTCCTGGTCACAGAATCGAAATCATGATCGTAGAATCGTGAGTGTTGTACCCCACCCACTAATCCATGAGCCTTCACAGACACTTTAAAAATAAAGGGTTAAGAAAATCTCAAGTTAGGCAAACTTTGCTTAGATTTACAGCTTCCTTTAAAGCTGTTATTTTCCGTTCCTTCTTCTGTCTACGCTTGCCAGGATTTCCTTGCCTTGGGTGCCATGTATAGATAAGCTTGCACAAAAAATTACTCAGAAATTCAGTTCTATATAATTAACCTTGATATCAATATATTTTGCCGAGCCCTAGAGACTTCTCACGAGAATCTTGTGCCCTGTGAGACCCGGTAGGGAAACGCTGGTAAATTTATTATCTTTTCTACTCTAGGTACAAGGCCCGAAATTTTTAGGGGTTGGGGTACTGTCTATTAAATCGACTCCAGTACGCAGCTGGTACTTAATTTATCGACCCCGAAAGGACGAAAGGCAAAATCGACCTCGGTGGAATTTGAACTCAGAAGGTAAAATTAGACGAAATATCACTAAGCATTTCGCCCGGCGTGCTAACGTTTCTTATTTCTTTATTGCCCACAAGGGGCTAAACATAGAGGGGACAAACAAGGACAGACAAAGGGGTTAAGTCGATTACATCGACCCCAGTGCGTAACTGGTACATAATTTATTGACCCCCAAAAGGATTAAAGGTAAAGTCGACCTCGGCGGAATTTGAACTCAGAACGTAAAGACGTGCTAACTTTTCTGCCAGTTCGCCACCTTACGCTGTTAAATTTATTCCGCTATATTCAAATTGTGGTCTTTTTTCTAAACTAAGTAGGGAGATATAAAGTGAGAAAGGACAAAAGCAAACAGACAGACTTACATATATTCGTAGAGGATTATATGCGATACATTTTCATTTGAAGCTCTTCTATTTCTGGTAAAGAAGAAAAAACGCTGTACAAACGCATAAAAGATATGTGCCATGTTTGAAGATGGCGCCATAGACGAGAGGTCGGTTTTAAAGTGGTTTCCTAGGTAAAGGGAATGAAAACTTTTGATCTGGAAGATTGTGAACTTTCCAGAAAGCTTAGTCGTTCATAATGACCAAATGGAAACGCTAGTAAAAAAAACTAACCCATTTCACAGACTTCACACATCATAGACGAGCGTTACAAGATATTTATAAACACTTGAATTCGAGAATGGCTACGATGTCTGACTGCCTCAAAATTAAACAGAAAAATATTTAAGGAATACATTTCCATCAGTAATTCTCTGTTCAAACGCAACAAAAGCCATCCATTTTGAAAAGCACACAGGTGATGAAAAATAGATTGTTTACGAAAATGTGGAACAAAATGGTTCTGGAGAAAACGAAAGGAACCACCTTCAATCAATCCAAAAGATGGTTAATAACTGAAGAAGGTGATGCTCTCTGGCTGGTGGATTTGGGAAGGCATTAC
>NC_068989.1:93424181-93425215 GCF_001194135.2 Octopus bimaculoides
TATATATATATATATATATATATATATATATACACACACACACAAACACACACACACACAAATACATATGCACACACACATGCATGTGCCTGTGTATGCATGCATGGCTTGCTTTGCTCTCGACTTCTTCTTCACTGAGAAACACCGCCATGACACCTCCCACCCCACCCCTGTTTGTCTCTTTGCTTTGTTTCTTTCATATTTAGTTCCTCTTTTAATGTTTATTGTTCTTCAACTCGGTGCCACCCTTCATCACCCTCATCCTCCCGCTTACCTCACTGCCGCCGCTCAGGTACAAATACAACCATAGCCATATATACTTATACACACACACACACACACATTTATGCATATACGTATATATATATTTTACATGTGCCAGTCATTTGACTGCGGCCATGCTGGAGCGCTGCGTTTAGTCTAACAAATCGA
The DNA here is from genome assembly GCF_001194135.2 of Octopus bimaculoides. Taxonomy (NCBI): domain Eukaryota; kingdom Metazoa; phylum Mollusca; class Cephalopoda; order Octopoda; family Octopodidae; genus Octopus; species Octopus bimaculoides. The sequence continues at coordinate 93,424,614 of NC_068989.1, forward strand.
TCCCAGGATTTATTCTTGTAAGCATAGTACTTATTCTATCGGTATCTTTTGCCGAACCACTAAGTTACGGAGACGTAAACACAGACACACAAACACAGACACACAAACATATATACACATATACGTATGTACTGAAAGATGCCCATCATATATCGCCACGATAGATCGCTAGCCACAACACATTCTTTATTTTCTGTCCTTGTTTCTTTCTGTGGAAGAGTGTAGGCTCGAAACGTTGACTTTTTCACTTCCCGAGCGTTAAAATGATACATCTCTTTGTTGTCTACACCACCTGCCTTCATCTTTTGTTTTGTTTGTTTGTGAATTCTCCCTATATATATATATATATGTATATATATATATATATATATATGGGCTTCTTTCAGTTTCCGCCTGCCAAATCCACTCAGAAGGCTTTGGTCGGCCCGAGGCTATAGTAGGAGACAGTTGCTGAAGGTGCCACGCAGTGGGACTGAACCCGAAACCATGTGGTTGGTAAGCAAGTTACCACACAGCCACTCCTCTGCCTATATATATGCATATATATATGCATATATATATATATATATATATATATGTATATGTATGTATATGTATATATG
>NC_068989.1:93425638-93430235 GCF_001194135.2 Octopus bimaculoides
AAACCTATATATATATATATATATATATATATATATATATGTGTGTGTGTGTGTGTGTGTGTGTGTGTGTGTACGGATATATACAAACATATAAATAAACACACTCACACACGTATATCCATACATATAACTATATATGCGTGTATATGTGTGAGTGTGTACGCGTGCACATACATACACACACATAGATACACACACATAGATACACACACAAACGCACGCAAACCCATGCCCACACCAACCATTGTTCTTTTGTTTTACTTTTTCCAACTAAGACTGTCGGCACGTGTTTTTGTTCTTACGAATTAATATCACGCCACCACTGTAGCGATTGTGGTGGTGGTGGTGGTGGGTGTTTGCGACGGTGATGTTGGTATAAATGATGTTGATGATGATGGAGTTGGTGGTGACGGGTATGGTGCTAGCGCGGCCATACTCTAGTTATACATGTTTTTTTTAATGTGTTTTCTTTATGTTTTATGTTCTTATTTGTTTCAGTCATTAGACTGTGGCCATGCTGGGGTACCGCTTTGAAGAAGTTTCAGTCGAATAAATCGATGATCAGTCACTTTTGCCGCACCGCTAAGTAACGGCGATATAAACACACCAACACCGGTTGTCATGCGGTAGTGGAGGACAAACACACATACACACACACGCACACACACACACACAAACGCACCCCCCATATATATATATATATATATATATATATATATATACGACGGGCTTCTTTCAGTTTCCGTCTACCGAACACTTTCACAAGGCTTTGTTCGAGGCTATAGTAGAGGCTATAGTAGAAGTCACTTGCCCAAGGTGTCTCGCAATGGGACTGAACTCGGAACCACATGTTTGGGAAGTAAATTTCTTTCACCTCAGAACCACGTCTGCACCCTTCCTTTTTTTTATTATTAGTTCTGTGACAGGCTGAGGCAAATCGCACGTGACCGTCCTTTTACCCTTTTTTTCTTGCTTTTTGTTAACTGCCTTCATCAGTTGTGGGGTCAGAGGAAGGGAGTTAATTATATCTTCAGACCAGAGAATGGGCTCGATTTTGGGGGGAATAGAGTAAACACAGCTTAAATCCCTCGAGGTTGGTCCTTTATGCAAAAAATCCTCGAGGTGAAGCTCGACAAATTCAAAGAGGGTTATGGTATTATTCACCAATAAGTGGACGCATATCTTTTCTCTACCGCTTCATCAGAAAAGAAAGGATTCCGTTGACAGTCCTTTCCCCCAGAAAGTCAAAGATTGATAGGAAGAAGGGTGTGGCATATTCTCAGATTGAACTCAGAGTTCGAACGCTTACGACAAAGTAAATTCTACTAATGGTATCTAAATCAAAGGCTAGGTGAGGTGGTCAACGTATTATATGTGCCTCCTCCGAAATATGAACGGACTCTCGGAATGACTTCCATAGTTCCTGTTGCCAAATTTCACTCACAAGACATGAGATAATCCGAGGGTCTGGGGAAACAAACTTGTGCAGTATAACCAGCAGAGGGATCGATCTCAAAACCAACGATCAAAACGGGTCGTGTATCACTGAACAGAGAAAAAAATGTACAAAAAAAACAGATTAGGTTTATCCATGCAAAGAAAAGCCTACGGAAAAGACCATGGTAACCTCAGGTGGGGAGGGAAAAACACGAGAGCAAATAGATGAATAGATAAATAGATAGATAGATAGATAGATGGATGGATGGATGGTTAGATACATAATTAAATAGGTAGGCGAAGAGAGAGAGAGAGAGAGAGAGAGAGAGAGAGAGAGAGAGAGAGAGAGAGAGAGAGAGAGAGAGAGAGAGAGAGAGAGAGAGAGTCAAGTAACCTTATGCCGAGAAAGTGATAACCATACGCATACACATAAGCGTATATATATTTACATGGGCAGGAAATCAAATACACTCACATGTACGCTTGCTCACACACATATACATGTGCATACATACATACATACGAACGTACGTACGTACAGCATATAATGATATAGATATAGGTCGACATGTGTACACGTGCCGTCTTCATAACATTCCAAGAGGCACGTGTTTCTCTCTCAAACTACTTCCTACACACGTGTGTTTGTTTACGCACACACATATATATATATAGATATAAAAATATATGTACATATATCTATATGTATGCGTATGTGTGCGTATGTATGTGCGTACACACACATACACACACACACACACGCACACACACACATAAAATAATCTGATTTACGTATTTTAGTGTTGAGCGTGTATACTTATATTTTAGTTGAACTATATATATATATAGTTGTGTATATATATATATATACATATTTGTATATATATATATACATACATATATATATATATATATATATATATATATATATATATATATATATATATATATATACAGTCTGCCGGGGAGTGAGAGAGTGTGTGGAACAAGGTGTGAGAGAAAAGAAAAGGATATCTTATTCAAAGAGTGTACAGTTGCATGTCAATAACCAAAGCACGTATAATTAAATAAACATATGGATTAGCGTAATCTCTTATTGGAGCGCAGATTTCGCCATTGAGATGTCTCACTTCATCAGAAAGACCGTTAAGATTGGGCTGAATATACGGTTTCATTCGGAAAAACCATATCTTGTGAATGAAAGGCATTCACAGAGCGAGAAACAAGCAATTCGTGAAAAATCAGTAAACATTTTCAGCCATGTTTGTGTCGTGAATTGGAAAACGATGTAAATTGTGGGACGTAAGGTATGTACGAATTCACGTAAACGCATTCCTTTGCTTCCGGTGTCGCACGGAGCTGCCAAAAACAGCATTTTAATTTTGTTTACATTATAGAATGTAGAAAAGTATTCAATATCAAATTTAGATCATAAAATTTTAATTAAAATCTTGATTGATATTTTATAAATCGATACAAATCCACCGAAGCATATTGTCATCTAGCTTGCCATCCAATCTATGTTAGGCAAAAAGAAAGTGTTGAACGAAATTTGCGAATAGGAGAATATGTTCGTATGTGTGTATGTATGTATGTATGAGTCAGCAGAACTAATTTTGTCAATGTTGCACCAGCGCCACCCTCTTTTCACGATTCGTTCAACTGAAGTCTGCGACATTTATTCTTTTGGTTACAACTTTTCATTGTTTTTGGAATCAATCGCTGTTTCCTTCCTTATCAGAGATTTGGTTGATAGAAATGTTTCATAGCATAACTCAACAGAGTTCTAGACAGCCTTTTTGTACAGTTTGCTTAGGGTCAAAGCCTTAAGGACGAGAACTAGTGTTTTTTACATGCACTGCGTGATCCGTCTAGTGAACTTGCAATTCCAAATATGGCTACCCCCTGCTAGTAGTCATATTCAAATGTTGCAGGATTTCTCAGTTGGCGATAAAGTGTTACAGAGAAATATTCATTAAAGATCGTTGCTGCTGCAACTGTCAGCTCATCCGAGCTTTAATGCGTCAACGATAGAGTGTGTCGGTCTCGGCAAAACATTAAACAGAGAGAAAATGCCTAGAATGTACCTTTTTGTTGAACGTATCAATAGTCATGTCATCAAGCCTGTCTTTCCTTCATTAGTTGTGTTATCTTCAGGGGTGGATGTTAACGGTTTATATTGCGTGTAAGGTTTCAATGTTGTATGTATAGGTAGTTCTATATGCATAAATTTGCTCTCTCGGAGTATTCGTTGAGGTTTGGGGCGTTGCTTGTGATTATTTCTATACATTTAGGTGTATAAAGATTGTGCTTCGTACTCTAATACAATACGCATTTGCTAATGTACACTCTGTTAAATTGTATACTTGCTTTCAGGTTGTAGATATAACTTAAGAACTTTGTATAATTTTCCTAATCATGTTTCGGAACGTATTACTATGCTGGTAATAGCCTACCTTCAAAGCATAGCGACGGGTAAAGTGCCACAAAGCATTTCGTCCGGCGTGCTAACGATTCTGTCAGCCCACCGCTTCATGTAATAATAATAATAATAATAATAATAATAATAATAATAATAATAATAACTGCTCGGATGCAGTAACAGGCAGTGGCTCTCAATGCTTCTGATCTTAATTGATTGGAGGTGTTATCATGTACATTGTTTTGTCTTGGTATAAAATATGGGCTACAGCAAATATTCTGCTTAATACCACAGATTTGCTTGTCAATTGTTTGACCTTAATCAGTTGAGCATGTTCTTTGGTGACTGACAATATGTGCATCTCTGATCACGAGCAGAAGTAGTGGGGGAGCATCATAGCCATGTGTTGAGAGGAATTCTTTGGGATTTGAATAATTCACCTTTGGAAACATTGATATTTTGCTCAACATCCTTAAACAAACCTTATTCAGGGATCTTTTGAGCAGGATGGGCTACTCGACCTGAAGAAAATTCTAACTGGGCCCCACCTGTGAGGTCATGCGCTGTTTATCTTGATATAAAATCACCATATCACGCACATATGATTGTGATGCATGTGCCTGGTGTACCCTTATCAGACGGGTAGTCATGATGGGTATACTGGGCTTCGTATATTTTACCCCAGTGTCACTTTGATGGCATGCACTGCTCTCTCACTCAATAATAATAATAATCATA
>NC_068989.1:93433158-93435178 GCF_001194135.2 Octopus bimaculoides
TAATAATAATAACACCTACATGAACTTCTAACTTGTTGTCTCTTGAGGTCTCTGGGTGAGACTTGGATCCAACTTGTACAAATGCAAAACAAAAGTCAAACATAAAATAATAATAATAATAATAATAATAATAATAATAATAATAATAATAATAATCCTTTCTACTGGAAGCTCTAGGCCTCAAATTTGGGGGAAGGGACGACCCCGAAAGTGTGCACACTTATATTTGTATAAATATATACGTATATGTGCGTATGCATGTATGCATGCATATATGTATGTAAGCGTTTGTCTGTTTACCTGTGCATGTGTGTATGTGTGAGTGTGTATGTGCGAAGCAATGACTAGGCACACATAACGAGAACAGCTTAAATGTCAAATTTATAGAAGGCAATGTGTGATATTGAGAAAGGGAGAGAGAGTGAGGGGGAAGGGAGATTAAAGTATAGAGCGGAAGGAGTAACCATTGTGCGTGTGTCGCTGCAAGTGACTGGCGCATGTCTCTTACTCAAACAGAAAGGCCTGTTAAGCGGCGATATCTGAAAGGTAACTAGGTGTACAAGGCAGAAGTTTTTACACATGCATAAAAACGCGCACACACACTCCTATACAGGCACAGCGGAAGACCAGACTCAGCTCGGCTGTAATACTGTGTTGTACTTTATGCAGATGAGGGGATCGAAAAGCTGATGGTACGGTTAGGGATTTCATAACAGTGATTCTTTACCCTTAAACTAAGTTTCAGAAAAAGGTAATAAGGGGACATGAGCCGTCATTAATGAGATTTAAGTTAATTACGCCGAGGACTTGCCTATATGTGTATGTCTGTGTGTTTCTGAGTTCGAGGGCGGGTGGGTGTACTTACACATACACATACACAAACACACACACACGCACGCACACGCACACACACGCAAACACACACACACACATACACACACACATATAGAACACAAATGGGGCTTAGAATTTCCGACAGTTGTTTCGGTAGAATTTCATTGATGCATTCATATATTACATCGTAGCATACAATCCACTATCTTCAGGTAAAATTCTAAACACCCATTCACCCTGAGTCGGATCTAAGGTTTAAAATGGATTTGGTACTTACATATCAACAGTAGCCTACCAATACACGATACCATCATTGTTGTTTTACCTTCACTGTGAACCCTATGTTATGGTACGTAGCCATTTGTGGCGACCTACATGTTGATGTGCCTAAATTCTATTGAATCCTATAATTAGCCTCTTAGTGTGTGTGTGTGTGTGTGTGTGTGTGTGTGTGTGTGTGTATGTGTGGTAGTGCGTGTGTGTACGCACGTGTATTTGTATGAGTGAGTGTTCACACGCATAACACACACACAAATTCAAATATGTGCATGTATATAAACATAATGCTGGTGTTGTATCTAAGACGTTCAACAATGATAAGTGTGTGAGCCGATAAACTGCATTCTGTGTTTCTGAATGAAAGAGTAAGTGGCTGAGTACATCACGAGTATAAGTGTCTTCATCTAATCTTCAGGCACCAGCACTTGATATTGTGAATTAAAAGACTGTATCTTTCGAATTATGACTTTGTACAGATTTGCTTCAACACCTCAATATTCGCAAAGAGTGTGACTCGGGTAGACAGAATAACACTTACTCAGTGCATCAAATCTGGGGTTACGTGGTTGTGAAATGAATTTCTTAATCTTAATGCGACTGCTAGAATTACGTTTGTGTAGGTCAGTGTGAGACGTCTATGAGTATGTCTATATGTATGAGCATATACGAGGGTACCCAAAAGTAACCGAAAACGTTCTCTGATGAGCTTCTAGATCCTAAGGACCTTCCAGTCCAGAGAATAATATGTAATTATGCCTTTTAAAGGGAATCTGGACAAATTTCTTCAAGGAATACCAGATAAGCCACCTATACCTCGATACAACTAACTCAACAAGAACTCGAATGGACCATGATATCACAAAACTTGACTTAAAAAGGATTTAGCTAATCCTATCAGGTGGTGCTA
>NC_068989.1:93435188-93440795 GCF_001194135.2 Octopus bimaculoides
TATATATATATATTATATATATATCTGTATATATATATACACGTTTATGTGTATATGTATTTATATATTGTACATATAGATACATACATGCGCACATATACACGTATATTTATAGACATACATATATCTTTATGCATGTGTTTATTTACATGTGTGTATACGCGTGTGCGTATATATATAAACATGTACACAAACACACTCACCCAACTATATATGTACACACACACACACACACACACACACACATATATATATATATATATATACATACATATCTGTATACATGCCATAAGGTCCGATGTCGTGGCACATTATACAGGGGTTGGGGGGAACATGTGCGTACCGATATACCATGGAAGATGGCCACGTGTCGGGGTGAAGACTTCGTGACACTGCCGTACGCCGGGTGTTGATGATAAGGAATGAGTTGGTGAGGGAATGTAGAAATATGTGTGCATGTATCAGTGTTTGTATATAAAGGTATTTTTACATGTGGGTGTATGTGTGTGCATCTGTATATATGTATATATATGTATATATATGTATATATGTATGCATGTATGTATGTATGTATGTATGTATGTATGTATGTATGTATGTATGTATGTAGGTAGGTAGGTAGGTAGGTATAAGCACACAGGGCACGCGCCGAGAGTAAATAGTGATGAGACGCTGTGAGCATTAATGAAGTAAATTCCCTATAAAACACCTCATCATAATATAAAGTGTACAATATACGTATATATTTGTCTATTTGAGCACGTGAATCCATACATATCTATCTATCTATCTATCTATCTATCTATCTATCTATCTATCTATCTATCTATATATATCTATATATATCTTTTTATGTAAATGATCGCTGTGAATAGAGATAGAGAGTGACTGGGAATTTTAATAAAAATTCGTACAATTTTTATCAAAAGTTTAAACTGTGAGTCACTCTAATTTTACAGGTTTGCTGCTCTGTGATAAACTTGGATAACAAAATGTCCAGTGTAAAGTAAAGCTATCCAAATAATTAAGATGCACCAAACGATCCATACAGACTGTAAATCCGGGATTATTCTCCAATCAGTCGGTTGGTATGTTAATACCATTTTGTAATAGCGATCAGTCAAACAATGAAGAGTTATAATTTTTCATAACTTTTTTCACATACGAATATTTGAATAACTTGAGGAATTGTATCCCCACCCCGTACATTGGCTTGTATTCATAACCAGTCAATTAATTAATCAACTAATCAATTAATTCATTATAATGGCACAATAGGTTCTCAATTAATTCAAAATAATGAAACAGTATGTTCTCAATAATTCTGTTTAATACTTAAATATTATGGCAGATTTTCAGAATCTGTGACAAACAAAATTTATGGAAGTGAGACAGGAGATTCCAGACATTAAATTACATTTCTTGATTTATAATATGCTTGCTAAATTCATAGTCCGGAGAGATCAAGATGTCAAGTGTTGAATATTTTAGTTTCTGAGAACACAGCTAAGGGAAAATAATTACTCTCTAATTAGTTTATTTGCCGATCACTTTGGTGTAGTGATGTGTATAAAGTAAGTTGAGGAAGAGGAGTCCGGAGAATGTCGACAGAATGCGTAGCTGTAGTAAGTATAATATATAAGCTAATTATCCGCTTCTCTATTCCTTTCGACACAGTGGATTCAGCTGAATATAAAATTAAACTGAGTTATATTTGTTGCAATGTTTAAGGATTATATTAAAAATTACGGAGATGTACTTGCATAGCAAGTGACCTGATCTGACATCCTGTGCTAGAACGAAAACAATTGCAGCGTGGAAGGTGTTTATAAGCCATTTAAAAACAACACAAAAGCCGTTTGGCAAATTGAATTTAAATGTTGAAATGAATCTAACGGTTTTTTTGTGTGTTATTAACAATTTAAAAGTAAATAAATGAATACTTAATATATTATCAAATAGTGACTAAATTAAGAATACTTTATGATAAAAGAAAGAATATCCAATTATGTAATGTATGCATTAATTTTATTTATTTATGTCTAAGTAAATTGGTCAGGTGGAATTTTTGTGTGGTATTTTAAAAATGTATTGTTAAATAAAGGAGAGCAATGCATTAAGAGTTCGTTACGCTTGTTAATTAACTTATACAAGCAATTCTATTCCTATACTCATTATTAAAATCATTTGTACTACTATGATTACTATTAATTTTTTATGCGTCGGCGAACGTATTTTTTTGTTCCTGGGAGTTTTCATAGCATTTATGTCTGAAATACACCAGAATCTCTCAATATATCCTGTCGAAGCTGAAGCGGCGTCATAATATCCCACATTCGGCAAGAAAAGCTGCCTGTTAACTGAAAGTTTTGAAATTATTAAATGAGTTACTACTAACTATGAAATCAATCACAACTCTTGGATGGTTGAATGTTTGATTGATGCTATGGAAATTTTCCTTACATTTATGGTACGAATGATAAATTCCAGTACCATGGTCTAATATAGCGTCTAGAAAGTTCACTATATTATATTCCTTAATTAAGGAGATAGGAAGTCCAAAGTTTTTAAAAAGTGTTTCAAGTTTTTTTTTCTAATTCCTCTCTAATCCTGCTTTACTACATTTATAGAATGTGAAAATATCGTCGTTTCTATAGAGGCCACCCCTATCCCAGCGAAATTCAAGGAAAAATATAATAATTCCAAGGACGGTGACTTCTGCTGAGTTACTCGAATCCGTCGTTATGATATAAGTAAGAGCATTAACACACTGATTATTAAAATGAGGGATAGTGAAACAAATAGTAGAGATTAATTCCGAGATACATCGCATAGATGCTCTGGGATGCATCATCAGAAATTCTTCTGGGATTTCAAGGGGGTTTTGGGTTTCTCAATATCAGACCTCCTCACCCAGTTGATCAACCCCCGACTGAAGAACCAGCAAATCACTTATCTTTCTTCTTTATCCAAAGCCATCGAATGATCTTCTCTGCAACTTCAGTGATGGAACGTTGGAATGTATGCCCCCCCCCCCCGTATTGCTGCACCAGTTACCCCAAACTTCAGACAGAGCTTTGCAGAATAAACGCCCCACAAATCTTCGAAGTCCCAATTTTATTAGCTCGCAACGTACCTGCTGCCATCCCCGATTTCTGCACTGCTCCAATGGAATTTGGCAAGCTTCCTCTCATGAGCTTTTTCTGTGTATTCTTCCCAGGGCACAGTCACTTCCCACATGGTCACCTTTTTAGTGAAATCTGAGACAATCCCTATGTCAAGGCAGAGAGTTGTCTTGGTAGATACATGCAAAGTTAAAGAGTAGCTAATTTTGGAAGAAAGCCACAAACTCTATATTTACGGCTTTGTTGCAAAAATAAGCATCTCTAGCCAAGTCAATTATTAAGTACTGACTTTTGATAGAAAGAAAAAAGAGAAACGAAAAGAAAGGAAAGCAACATGAATTGCTGTGGTTTACTGATACAAGTACATTCAGGGTGTTGCAACTTAAAATATCGGGAGACCAGCGGGAATTCTATAGACACCTTTTATTGAGTTTAGACACATTTATTCCTGCTTTTACAGACAAAGCGTTTTTTTTTTATATCACAGTACTTTTTGATATAAATTTGTTAGGATCGAAATATGAAAAAGAAGACATAATAAAAAAACTTTTATTCAAAATCGCATTGTCACGGCTTTAAAGTTTCTGTTCGATTTCACATATTACAATGCCTCAAGCGTGTCCTATACACCACTTTGTATGTAGATATGTTTATTTGTATACATACATGTGTGTGTATGTGTATGTACGCAGACACATGTATATATATATATATATATATATATATATATATATATATAGAGAGAGAGAGAGAGAGAGAGAGAGAGAGATAGACACATACATAAGCATATACAAAAATGCCATGTCCAAGCGCACACACACATACACGCATGCACACATTAATTTGCGTTGATTCACCCTGCAGCAATAAGTCACAGAACTCAATACACAAAAACGTAGTGTTGATATTGATTTAAGCTAAATCATTCAAACATGCCTCGAAGTTTCCAGGTGCCGTTCTTTCAGCAGACAGATTGAAACGATTACCGTTTAAATCAGAATTTAAAATATATTTTAGAATATTCCATGCAAGTATACCAGAAAATGCTTATGCCTTAAATTTTAAAAGCTATTTACTTCAGTCATTTCAGTCATTTGACTGCGGCCATGCTGGAGCACCGCCTTTAGTCGAGCATATCGACCTCAGGACTTATTCTTTGCAAGCCTAGTACTTATTCTATCGGTTTATTTTGCTGAACCGCTAAGTTACGGGGACGTAAACAAACCAGCATCGGTTGTCAAGCGATGTTGGGGGGACAAACACTGACATACTAACATACATACACACGCGCGCGCGCACGCACCCCCACACAAACACACACACACACACACATATATATATATATATATATATATATATACGAAGGGCTTCTTTCAGTTTCCGTCTACCAAATCCACTCACAAGGCTTTGGTCGGTCCGAGGCTATAGTAAAAGACACTTGCCCAAAGTTCCACACAGTGGGACTGAACCTGGAACCATGTGGTTGGTAAGCAAGCTACTTACCACACATCCACGCTTGTATTATGATCACGTTTTCAGATGCTAACTTCTTTCCAACTCGTGTGTTGAAACAATTTTCTTTAAATATTTTCATGGTTTTATTAGACGTCATATATATCCCTTGAATGTTGTTCTATTTAATCAGATATAAATATTTAAAAGCAAATGTTCCAGGTTAATAAAAATACATAACTCAGGCGTAGCTGTGTGGTAATATGCTTACTGCCCAGCCACATAGTTTCGGGTTCAGTCTTACTGCATGGAACCTTGGGCGAGTGTCTTCTACTATAGTCTGCTTAGTTTCTCGTAACCCTCTTCACAAGGCAAGCTAATGGTGTTGCTGGTATAGTTGCCGACAGTCCGAGCATGCAACAGTTTGTAAGAATTAATACAGCGTTGATAAATAAGAAATCTCCTAGGAATCAGATACTGTTGTTACTTGAAAACCCTCGGCCCTAATTCAACAAAAGGCCGAAAAATTCGTCTTGTCCGTGGTGCTGACAATTTGTTACATGAGGATACAGAGCCGTGTTCCAGTAGCATCATGCTGATGAAAAGCGAAAGGAAGCTGGATAGAAAGGCATATATCGTTGGCGGGAAAAAAGAAGTGAAAGAGTATGGTAAGAAATTTACCATTCCCATACAAAATTAGCCGGTCCAGACTCCACTTATGCGGGGAGTCTAACAACGATTTGGAGAAACTTATAATATTTGACGTGAGTCGAAAATTCTGGTACCCTGCACTATTTGTTAGCGTAACATGAAGCATATCAATGTTCTCTTCTGTTTATAATATTTCAGACTCTTCCTTTGGAGAAAGACCTGGTTTCTATCAAAGATACAAAATTCCGTCGTTGGAATATAGCTAACAAAATAATATTACATTTCTGACTTGAGGAAAGTCTTGTAAATATTTTCTGTTCCACTTACAGATTGTATCTGTAATGTGCACATTGATTTAATCATGTATATATATATATAT
>NC_068989.1:93441255-93443009 GCF_001194135.2 Octopus bimaculoides
GGGGGGGGGGGCAGAAATCTGTAGTTATGCCAGTTTGTCTACAATATCAAGGTCAGCCAAAAGAATGTCTCTGTCCAGGGAAAGAGAGATGGCTGCAGAAAGGGCTACAAAAGTCAGAGCATCTCACTGTGAGGAACAGCGTGTGTGTGCGGGTGTGCCTGCGTGTGTGTATGTGTGTGTGTATCTTTGCATCGGTGTTTGTAGCCCACCGCCGCTTGACGATCGATGTGAGTGTGTTTACGTCCCCATAATTTAGCAGTTCGGTAAAAGAGACCGATAGAATAAAAACCAGGTTTTAGAAAATATAAATACTGGGATCGATCCATTCGACTAACAATTCTTTAAGGCGATGCCCCAGCATGACCGCAGGCTAATGACTGAAACAACTGAAGGACAAAAGATAAAAGATTATGCTAATACCAATACTAGTGTGCTCATTACGATTGCAACACGCAATCCACCAATTACTGTTATTCTTCAAAACTATCGAAGAATCCCAACACAGCACCAAAAGTCATGTCTGCCTTATTACTCATATCAGATAGATTGCGAATAGTTGATCCTAGTAATACATTCTATGAAACAAACAAAATATCGATACGTGGTTCTTATTGTCGTTTTACAACATGGCCAGATGCTGCGACTCTTGCATCGGTGCTACTTTGCTATGCGATCCACACAGCCCACGTGATCTACAAGAGTCAAATTCTACTTTAGTATGCGATCATCATGTTTTATTTATTTATCATGGCTTAAATAAAATATTCTTAAATTTTTATACATTTATTAAAAAAAAAATTAAACAAAGCAGATTTGAAACAAGTTTACTTGTGTTGTTGGTGTACCTTGCTGAGTCGGGACCGGAGCTTTGACACAACAACAGACATTCCACTTATGCTTCATACTCTTTAACCAGATATTCTATCGAAATCGATACAGATGTTTTTCTTGTTCTTGATAAGTATAACTCTTCTTGTTGTAGATCACAATATAAAGTGTAGATCGCATACGCAAACAATTTCATGACACGTAGAACGCATACCAAAGTAGCACCCTTCTGACTTCATCAGAGACAGTTCCGTTTCACCAAGCTTTGACGTATACGGTCTTCTTTTTTAGCACCATACATCTTTAAAGGTATATTTTCCAGAGGTAAAATCGCTTCTACATGCGTTTAACAACCAACATTTATTAAGCATGTGATACTTTAATAACGTTTACTTAATTGAGCACCTTCTAACATAAAATTTGAATAAGTGTTTCTATTTTACTTCCCTCAGTCATTAGAATGCGACCACGAAGACTAATGACTCAATGAATCGACCAAAATACATATTCCTTTTTAATCATCGTACTTATTCTATCGGTCGTGTTGACGAACTGTTATGTGTGGCGATGTAAACAACAAAACCGGTTGTCAAGCGATGGTGTAGGACAAACACACAGACACACACTCACTCTCCCCCCTCTCTCTCACACACACACACACGTAGTATATATAAATAAATATATATATATATATGGGAGAATATACAAAAAATAACAACAGACGAGGACAGGTGGTGTAAATAACAAAAGTATATATTAGTATATATATATATATACTTCAGGCTTCTTTCAGTTTCCATCTACCAAATCAACACACAAGGCTTTAGTCGACCCATGATAGAAGACAAAAAAAAAAAAGCTACGCAATAGAACTGAACCTGCAATCAAGTGGTTGAGAAGCAAACATCTTATCACACACACACACA
>NC_068989.1:93443766-93447370 GCF_001194135.2 Octopus bimaculoides
TCTCTCTCTCTCTCTCTCTCTCTCTCTCTCTCTCTCTCTCTCTCTCTCTCTCTCTCCCCCTCTCTCTCTTTATCCCTCTCTCTCTATCTGGCTGTCTATTATTTATTTATCTATCTATCTGTCTGTCTGTCTGTCTATACCTGAGCGCCTATGTATAATGTATATACGAATATATGTACATATATGTATGTATGTATGTATGTATGTATGTATGTATGTATGTACGCAAGTATACACATAATGATCCTTTCTACTATAGGTACAAGGCCTGAAATTTTGGGGGAGGGGTAAGTCAATTACATCGATCCCAATACTCAACTGGTACTTAATTTATCGACCCCGAAAAGGGAGGATGATCAAAGTCGACCCGGCATAATTTGACCTCAGAACTATGTTCTGAGGTCAAGACCGACGAAATGCCGCAAAGCATTTTGCCCGGTTTCATGACGGTTCTGCCATAGATATAATTATACAAAAATACCTACATAATACATAGATACATGTATATCTATCTATCTATCTATCTATCTATCTATCTATCTATCTATCTATCTATCTATCTATCTATCTGTCTGTCTGTCTGTCTGTCTGTCTGTCTGGATTAAAAAATTCGGTCCAGAATCGAGAAAGCTAGTTCCACTTTTGGAAAGCTTTATCATAGGCTTTGGAACAGCCATGACGTACGGTTGAAGGTGAAGGTTGATGTAAATAAATCCGTGGTCTTGACAGCATTGCTTTAAGGTGCTAAATCTTGGACATTGTTCCGAAAACACATCAACCAGCTTGACGCTTTTCATATCCGATTCTTGCGCACTATCTCCAACATAAAATGGAGTGACCATATTCGTAACAGTGAGCTGCTAACAAAATGCAATTTTCAGGTATTGAAGCCATCCTCATCAAAATATAGTTTAAATGGTTACATCATCTCTCACGTGGTTACATCATCTCTCAGAATTCCAAAGCAACTTCTCTTTGGCTAATTCCCAACAGGATGGTCAGTTGGAAGGCCACTCTGGCACTTCATAGACAAACTAAAAGACAATCAGAAACGATGCAACATACCTTTTTATTCCTGGGAAAATAAAGCATCAGATTGTAGGACCTGGCGCCAGTTCTGCTTCTCATCAGTTCAAAGATTTGAACAAAATCGATTCCAACACCGGGACCAACTTCATGCAAGCATGAAATTTAAATTTCAATGTTAAATACTCACGGTGGACAAACTTTCAAAATTGAATCGGATTTACAAGATTACCAACACCTATAATTATAAGATTATCAACACCTATAATAACAAGATGAAATTCGCCGAGATCTTCTATACTTTTAAAAAATATACCAGTTTTTATATAAATAAATGCTCAATAATCGAAACTTCAACAAAGGAGAAAACGAACAAATTTTACATACTTCAGAAGGACTAACGTGAAAACTTATAAGAAGGACAGTATACATTATTATTTCTAATTTTTAGTATTTTTAATTTTAATATTTCAAAAACTTTAATAATATATAGGTATATAAAGGGTTCTTAATGCATCTCTGAAGAACGGAATTACTAACAATAAGATGATCTTGATCACTTTGCGATTGTAGTAATATCCGTGAAACGATCGTAAGATATTTTATTCTTTTAACTTTAGGCTTCTTTATATTTTATATTTTATATTTTAGAATTTATAATATTCATGCTTATTTACACATACATTTTTATACGCATATACATTTAAACATATATTTATCTATTTTTAGATTTTTATATGTATCGATATTTATATTCCGTATTTTTATTTTTATGTTTTAAACTTTTAAATTTATGATGCTACCATGTTATGTTAGATATATATCTTTTGAAATACTAAATATTGATTTCCTAAATATATTATTGATGAATTAATAATATAAAATCATATATATATATATATATATATATATATATATATATTGATAAACAAGTGTAGGTGGCATACGAGTGGGTATATATTTATAAAAAAGAAGTTTGAAAACGGCAATATATAAAAAATGAATTTTAATTTAACATGTTTCAGTTCTTGTAAAAACGAACCTTATCAAAAATACATATTTAATAAAATGAAATTTTCATTTTATTAAATATGTATTTTTGATAAGGTTAAATTAAAATTCATTTTTTATATATTGGCCTTTTCAAACTTCTTTTTTATAAATATATATATATATGTGTGAGTGTGTGTGTGTTTATATGTATGTATAGATGTATATGTATGTATCGTAATATAAATTACATATTTTGTTAATAGTATTATGAGATTTCTCTGCGTATTGCCTATAGAATATATTCTCATATTTGGACATATAAACTGTTAATGGCCATTTTTTCCGTTAGGGATTCATATGCCCTTACATTAGATTATCTTTTATAGTCAATATATGGTGAAGGCTCATAATCCTATTTGCAAAGTTCCGCTCACCGTCGTTTCCTAATTAACGCTGAATTCGCAAATGTTTATACAGATAATCCATTCTACTCTAGGCACAAGGCCTGTAATTTGGGGGAGGAGTAAGTCGATTACATTGACTCCAGTACTCAATTGGTACTTAATTTATCGACCCCGAAAGGATAAAAGATAAAGTCGACTTCGGCGGAATTTGAACTCAGAACGTAAAGACCGACGAAATACCGTTAAGCATTTCGCCCGGTTTGCTAACGTTTCTGCCAGCTCACCACCTTGATAACAATAATAATAATAGTCTTTTTTTTTCTATTCTAGACAGAAGGCTTGAAATTTTGGGGGAGCCGACCAGTGGATCAGATCGCCCAGCCTTCTCACGTTTCTGCCAACTCGCCGCCTTAATGTTTATATAAATAATAAGATCTTTTCTGTTTGGTTTCATTTTCCAGTTCCTTTAATCTTGTTCCAATTGATTTCACATTTCATGTATTGATGTCGCTTTATATGCTAATTATGGAACAGGAATTATCTTTGCCATAAATACGTAAATAAAAAGTTAATAGCTTTTAAATTTTGCAGTGTAATTTTAACCAATCGTAAGCTACAGACACAATGGTGCCTGTTTCTATAGTAACAAGCCAAACTGTCGTCTGCTTAAAACTACTATAGCCACTACGTGCCTATATTTTGAACTAACATTTTTTGAACTTTCGATACCGAAAATTTATTGTTCACATGAACTCAATTATTCCTAGAGTATAACGTACATTTTTTTTTGTAATTTATAATTTTTTTTAAAAAGAAAAAAAAAAGAATTTCATATAGGCGTAGGAGTGGCTGTGTGGTAAGTAGCTTGCTTACCAACTATATGGTTCCAGGTTCAGTCCCACTGCGTGGCGTCTTGGGCAAGTGTCTTCTACTATAGCCTCGAGCCGACCAAAGCCTTGTGAGTGGATTTGGTAGACGGAAACTGAAAGAAGCCCGTCGTATATATGTATATATATATATATATGTGTGTGTGTGTATGTGTTTGTCCCCCAACATCGCTTGACAACCGATGCTAGTGTGTTTACGTCCCCGTAACTTAGCGGTTCGGCAAAAGAGACCGATAGAATAAGTACTAGGCTTCCAAAGAATAAGTTCTGGGGTCGATTTGCTCGACTAAAGGG
>NC_068989.1:93447380-93448293 GCF_001194135.2 Octopus bimaculoides
CCAGGTTCAGTCCCACTGCGTGGCGTCTTGGGCAAGTGTCTTCTACTATAGCCTCGAGCCGACCAAAGCCTTGTGAGTGGATTTGGTAGACGGAAACTGAAAGAAGCCCGTCGTATATATGTATATATATATATATATGTGTGTGTGTGTGTATGTGTTTGTCCCCCAACATCGCTTGACAACCGATGCTAGTGTGTTTACGTCCCCGTAACTTAGCGGTTCGGCAAAAGAGACCGATAGAATAAGTACTAGGCTTCCAAAGAATAAGTTCTGGGGTCGATTTGCTCGACTAAAGGGGGTGCTCCAGCATGGCCACAGTCAAAAGACTGAAACAAGTAAAAGAGTAAAGGAGAGTACTGAAGATTTTTCCTTTTTAAATTGTTTTAAACGTTTGTTTTGCATTCTTTTATTAGACAGAAAGAGAAATTGGTCTTTTTTGTTGCTGTCACAGTTTTTGAACTTTTAATATTGAGTGAAATTTTTTAAATTTAATATAATGATTGAATTTTTCATGCTGAAACCGAATTTTGTCATTCACTTGTTCTAGAAAAATTTTAGAAAAATGCTCACTAAAAATATGTTACTAATTGATTAGCCCTAGGTCATCCACTAATCGGATTAACCCTAAATCCCAACCTAAACCGTGATTCTAACCCTAAACCCCAACTTCAAGACGTGACTCTAAACCCTAAATCTAGCTCTAAACTCAAATCCTAAAACAATTCTAACTGTAAACTCTAACCCGAAGCCCTGATACTTATTCTGAACCCTAACTCTAACCCTAACCCTAACCCTAACCCTAACCCTAACCCTAACCCTAACCTTAATTCTAATACTAAACTCCTACTCTAAATCCTAGCACGAACACCAGTGTATCTCAAACACTCGTTTTTGAATTTTCGCTACTAATATA
>NC_068989.1:93449785-93455351 GCF_001194135.2 Octopus bimaculoides
TATATATATATATATATATATATATATTTATTTATTTATTTATAATAAGTACGTTACTTGCTTACTAGAACTCATAGGGCTGGTTATCCGTGTTTCGGTCTCTATAAATGTCCGAAGTCACAGCATTTTCCCTGAATGGAACGCCAGCCCGTTCCAGGTTTACTTATTTACGGCTGAGTGAACTGGACTAACGTGAAATGCACTGCCTGTTGCTGGCATCGAAACCACGATTTTGCGATCGTGAGTGCAACAGTCTAACCACTACACCACATACCTTCACGTAAATACATATCTTTTATATTTAACAATGCCTATCAAGAAAATTAATTAAAACATCATTTCACCATATTACCCCCACCTCTCTCCCTGTCACCCTCTTTCTCGCTCTTTCTATATCTGTATATCTATATTACGCTCATGCACGTGCTTAAAGTTGAGCAACCAGGAGTTGTGAAACAGGTTTCAATTAATGTTCGAAACGTTTCATTGGAGTTTCAAGCACTTCAGTCTTCAAAACCGATTTCCTGACGTAATTAATGACGTGGCGATGAATGAAGCCCTTTCAACTCTATTTCAATCGATGCTCAACACGAGACCGTGAATTACAGAGTGGAGGGGAGCCAGTTAACGAGCCATGAAGTGTTACACGACATTAAAAAAAGCACTACAACATGTATATATATATATATATATATATATATATATATATATATATGTGTGTGTGTGTGTGTCTACAGAGAAAGAGAGAGAGAAAGATTTCATACATACATACATATGGATAGATATAAATATATGCATATATGACAGTGAATGTAATTTAACATCCAAGTACGAAAGCTTATAATTTGCAGGAAGAGACCCCGTGAGACCTCTGAAAACAGGCTGTTGTCCGCTTTCACAAAATCAACCAGAGCAAATAAGACCGAGAGCTCTGAGAAGTAAAACAACAACAACAACAATAATAATAATTAAAATAATAATAATAATAATAATAATAATAATAATAATAATAATAATAATAATGGCATGCACTAGTCTTCCCAAAACAGGGAAGTGAAGGAAATCAGTAAAAAACGGGCAACCGGAATGCCCCGGGACCAGATGGAGTTCATGACTACTGGATCAAAAGATTTGGTGAATGTCATGCACGAATAGCTGCACAACTCAACACCTTATTAAATGCCAACCAAGTAACACCAGAGTGGTTGACAATGGTTAAGACAGTGCTGCGCTTGAAAAACATCGTTAATGGCAATACGGTAGACAATTACAGGTCGATAACCTGCTTGCCACTTATGTGGAAATTATTGACTGGAATATTCGCAGAGTCAATGTACGGACATCTTGGAAAAAATGGAGTCCTGCCACATGAGAAAAAGGGTTACAATCATAAGTGCAGAGGTACCAAGGATCAAATCCTGATAGACAAAACTGTACTTAGAGACTGCAAGAGGAGAAAAATTAACTTAGCCATGTCATGGATCGATTATCGTAAGGCGTACGATATGATCCCACATTCTTGGATTGTGGAATGTATGAACCTGTTTAGGATTGCATCGAATGCTGAGCGATTGCTTGGAAAAAGTATGGCGAAGTGGAGGACGGAACTGACAGCATATGGAAGAAGCTTAGGGACAGTAGAAATCAGGAGAGGCATCTTCCAAGGGGACTGCCTGTCCCCACCGATATTTGTAATATGCATGATACCACTAATACGGATTCTGAGAATAGTAAAGGCTGGGTATGTATTCATGAGCCGCTAAACAAAGAGAGCAAACACCCCTTCCATTTCTCTGTGTACGAAGAGATCTGAATAATGATCGCTATTCAAATCAAATATAAATCTGAATCTTACTGGTGATCAAGAAAAGGGAAGTGATGCTGCTGCTGCTGCTGCTGCTGCTGCTGCTGCTGCTGATGATGATGATGATGATGATGATGATGATATGTTTATGATTTCTAGTAAACACGCCACAATTTTTGTTAGTTACTTTTTATGGGGGTGAAGAAAACAGAGTGAGGGATAGAGGTTTAATCGGTTTCAGTAATTTAATTTTTGCCTAACCTGAAATTTAAGCAGAGGAGGTTGACCTCAAGGTCATGTTTGATTTATTAATTAAGTAAAATTAAAAACCTAATGTCATTTAATCCGTCGTATATATTCAGTCTTCAAACGACAATGATTTCCGTTGAAGACACGGCAATCTTCTTTGTACAGCCGCCACTCGCGAGCAAGTATGGCTTCGTTGCATCCGAAATGCTTTCATTTTGCCAATATGTTCTAGGTGTCTGTGTAGACCCAATCATGGCGGTGACTTGGTAGAATCTTTAACATGGCGGTTGAAATGGTTTGCAGCATTTCTTCCGGTTCTTTACGTTCTGAGTTTTGGCCTCCACCGAAGACAATATTGCCTTTCGTCCCTTCGAAATCTATGAAATAAAGTAGCAATGGATTAGCGAGGTCGATGTAATCGACTTCCCCCTCTTCTCAAAATTGCTGGACTTGAACCCGGCAATGGACAGGTATCGCGTTCAAGGATAGGTGATCTGACTCACATATACGCCATGGAAACCATGTAACCGGTGTTATGAGTGACACGGTTCGTGAAAACAATATATATATATATATGTAGCCACAAGCAGGCAAATACACACGTTCTCGACTCATCTTTGACCAAGCGGAATATCCAGAAAGTGACAAGGGAGTACGAAGAGAAGGGGGCTAATCCCGTACACGGCTGATACACATTGCAAGCGTTTCAGAATGAAGTGACGTGTAGTGAAGAGCTCTCCTTCAGGGCCTAGCGCACCGCCCGGTCCAGGGACTGAACCCGCAAGCTTATAATCAGGACTCGAGCATTCTAACAATGACGTCACGCTTGATTCGATAGAAAATATGCAACCAGTAAGAGTTACAAATGATATGGTGACTGAATATGTTAAATGAAAAATGAAGCAGAGATGGAAAGACGTAATACAACAGGAAGAACGAGTTTAAAATTACACAATATATATATATATATATATATATATATATATATATACACACACACACACATATATATATATATATACATATACATACATATATATATACACACACATATATATACATATATATATATATATGTATATATATGTGTATATTTATATGTATATACATGTGTATGTATCGCCATCCGTTTAGAGAAAAATTTGTAGTTTAGAATCAGTAGTTCTTTGACTGCTATTTCTAAATTTTCAGTATGTTGGAGAAGCAACTCAATGCTAATCCCTGTATATTTATGATGATAAATGGTTTTACCGATAAAGGTTTTTTCATACTGAACTACTTGGCAAAATTGTTAATTGTTAATTCTATTATTAATTGACGATTCCCTGCCCTTATTCTTGTATATGTATATATATATATATATATACATATATATATATATATATACATACATGCATATACATTTATACATACATATATATACATACATACATACATGCATACATACATACATACATACATGCATACATACATATATACATACATACATACATATATACATACATACATATTAATCTATACCCTTCACATTTTCCTTATTTTCTATATTTGTCTCCAATGACGGAATATTCCATTCTTTGTGATATCTGTAAGACTTTGGATTTTTTTCCAATTGTAATAATGAATATGAATTGAGATGTTTGTTTTGCTTTAACGTACAGTGCAAGAGTTTGCTTTGAGATATACTTAGAATGTGATTTCTGCGATGTGGTGCATAAACTGTCAAGCAAAGGAGAGGCACCTATGCCTCCACTGATTCAGTTGCAAAGTGCTCTTTTGAGTAAAGTTATTTGGCTGCAGACCTCCTTTGAATCTTTTTATTATCACTGGGTAAGAGATAGTTCTCAGATGGCAACATTGATTTCAAGGCCTTTCCAGATAAGTGATTGGTCATTCAAAGAGATTTATAGATTGCAAATTCATTCTGTTCTGTTACCTATCGGCATAGTGATCATTGGCGATCTCCAGAGGTGACACTTCAATTTCGCCTTAGCCCTCACGCCACAAAGTTGTTAATATTTATTTGAGTTGGGTCATGCCTTTCCAATTGCTAAAAGTCCGTAATACCTCTTACGGCTGTGCCGATCACCTGTATTGGGGAGTGGTAACGACTAGGGTAGGGTAGCTGACTGCTTATTGTGATCATTCATCTTTTGGATTCCTGTAGCTTTGCTCTCTTTTACAAACCCAGTGAACATTCATATATTTCCAATTTCAAAGAATTTTGAACAATAGATAGCAGCGGGTATAAAAAGGGGAATTTGACAAGACAGTCAGTCGGACGCTGACACTCGTTGATGCCGCATCGAAGGGGCCAGGGAATAGAAGAAAGAAGACATGCACCCAACACCAGAGCTGAAGACACCTCCGAAAGGGGGGGGGGCACCACGTCAAAACGGTAGAGGAGTAGAGGACGAAACCGGACGTGGTTCCTCCTGATGATGTCTTGAGCTAACTGGATCCTATAAAGGAGCTGTTGTGGTAGCAGACCACGAAACATGGTTGAAATTCCACGGGTTAAAGAATATTCCTAACAATTCAGCTTCCCTGGTTGAATATAAGACCCCGTAATGCGGGCCATAACTCCCACATTTATAGTTCCATGTGCTCTCTTTTCCACGTGAAAAAACCTTTGAATAGGTTTTAGTATGAGATAAATGTGTCATGACTAGAATTTTTGTTAGGGTGTGTAAAGAGGAAAAGAACCCCCTTAAAATTCTTAATCTCCAATTTTGATGAAATCCGAATCAAAGGTATTCCATTTCATTAGAGAAGATATAAAAGAAAAGTCTAATTCTTCAATTCCATTTGACACTGGCAACGCCGGGTATCTCTGCTAGTGTGTATGTATATATATATATATATATATATATATATATATAATACAGATAATAAATGAGTATATGCATATATACGTACACGTATGTACATACTTACATCTACCTGTATATATAGATGCATATCTGGGTACAGGACATTGTAAACAAAGCGTAGACAAAATCATAAACGAGTACAAAAAACACACAGGCCACATAGAGAACATCTTCATCAGCTACCCCCATTCCAATACAGGCGTTTCGAAGACTAGGGCAGGATGCATCGTTAAAATGGCTCTTCCCACGGACCACAAATTAAATTTAAATTAAATATAGTTCAAATTAAATGTGTAACGTGGAGGAATGTAGTGGCGGACAAAACGAAACAGGAAAACGAAACAGAGAGAACAAACAAGAAGGCTATACGGCCAGACGTGAAAGAAATATATGTGCTGGACGCTGTAAAGCAACGAACTGGAAACGAGACGAAGAATTGTTCGTGCTAGCTTCGCGAAAGCGAAGATATGAAAGAAAGATAAGTAGGCAGACACGTGACCAGGGAAGGGTATCTATCTATATATGTATTTATATATATATATATTTATTTGTGTATATGCACACATATATATATATATATATATATATATAACTTTTATAAGTAATATTCCAAAAGAAATATTCTAAAAGAATATATATA
>NC_068989.1:93455757-93456497 GCF_001194135.2 Octopus bimaculoides
ATATATAAAACGTGAAGTATATTTGCCACTTAAATACGGCCAAACCCTAAGGTTGAGTGTTACTGTTGCTTTTAGCCCCAGGAGAACATCTCCTCCAGCTGGCTATTGTCACACTTTCTGTGCCCTGTCGGTATTTGGAAAGGGAAGTCATCCATCTCATCTTGATCTTATGTGATACGCACGGACTCGAGTTTCTGGATATTTACTCTTCGTCAGCGTATGACAATCACCGATCTTCGATGCGAAGGGGTCCCAATGCAAATACATATATACTTTTTCAAGTGACGAAAATTCACTGATCTCGAAAAAGTGTAAACAAGCAATGTTAAATCTCTGAACGAGATATAAACAGTAACTGCACGACAACGTGGAGTATATTTGCCACTTAACTGCGGCTAAACCCTAAGGGTGAATGTTACTGGAAAAAGTATATATGTATTTGCATTGGTATCTCTTTGCACCGAAGATCGGTGATTGTCGTTCGCTGACGAAGGGTAAATACCCAGAAACTCGAGTCTGTGCGTATCGCAGATCGAGATGGGAAGGATGACTTCCCTTTGCAATTATAGACAGGACACAGATGTGTGTCAATAGCCAGCTGGAGGAGATGTTCTCCTGGGGCTAAAAGCAACAGTAACATTCACCCTTAGTGTTTAGCCGCAATTAAGTGGCAAATATACTTCACATTGTCGTGCAGTTACTGTTTATTTTATACCTCGTTCAGAGATTTATCATTGCTT
>NC_068989.1:93457370-93462909 GCF_001194135.2 Octopus bimaculoides
ATATATTCATAACGGCCTAAACCTCAACCAGTCTAGCAAGACGTTGAAAAACACTATGTATATATATCTATATATATGTGTGTGTGTGTGTGTCTAATAATATACGATGGCTTTCAGACAGTTTCCATCTGACAAATTAAATTCACGCATAAGGCATTAGATGGCTTGGTCTATATTAGAAGACACTTGCTCAAGGTGCCGCGCAGTGGAACTGAACCCAAAGCCATGTAGTTGCAAAGCAAGCTTCTTAACCACTCTATCTGAGAACTGACTTAGCGTAGACAACAACAGCATCAACACTACCTCACGCAATACGCTATATTCATTGCATTACTTGACAAAGCGTGAGACTCTATCAAGTCACTCGTCCGATCAGAAATAGTAGTTAAATTTCTCTCACATTACATCATATATGCATCCTCTTTAGAAATGGAAGGACATACATTAGACAATATAGACACATCCGCTATACTTCAAAAGTAAATGACGGGATGGTCACAACTGGAGTGGGTTAATCATAATCTACTGGATAATAGTTAGTTCTGGGGCTACTCAACAACAGCAACGGCAACATCATTGGCTGCTATTTCTAGCAGTTGAAGCGATCACGTTGCTCTCCTGTTGCCAAGTGATTACCGAGACGTTGTTGCAGGCGTTGTTGTTGTTTAACTTTCTGTTCTGATCAGGCAAGACCTACTATCCAAACGTTCTAGCCGTGACCATCTCATCTTTTCTCTATACGAAAGAAACCAAGGACCACAATATCCAGCCTTCCCTTTTCTAAAATAGTGGGTGTGATTTGAAGAAGATTTGGTTGCTGTTTCTAGCATATCGGAGACACCATGGAGAAGTTCTTTTGCTGGCTTCTTCGCTTATAGTGGTGGTGGTGGCGGTGGTGGTGGTGGTGGTGGTGGTGGTGGTGGTGGTGGCGGTGGGAAGTGGATGTGTGGTTTCCGTGGGGTGGTGTGTAGGTGGTTGCGGTCGGGTAGCGGCGGGTAAAGACACAATGCGTGGATAATGGGAGCGTTTGGCGGGAGAACGTTGCTATTTATAAGACAGGTGTTTTCATATTAGCAGAGAATAGAGAGAGAGAGAAAAAAAAGGAGAAAAGAAAAGGAGGTAGAAAGGAAGAAAGGAAGAAAAGAAGGAAGATAGGAAGGAAGGAAGAAAGGAAGGAAAGATGCATAAGAAAGAAAGACAAAACAGACAGAAAGAAAAAAGGAAAGACAAAACAAGAAAAAAAAATTAATATAACACCCTAAGTTTCAAGCATAAAACTGTGAAATATACACGCATCTGCTTTTATATATGTATATATATATATATATATATATATATATCCATATGTATGTATATTTATATGTGCGTATGTAATAATGCGTATGCCTAAGTCAGTGTGTATATGAGTGTATATGTATGTGTATATATATATATGTGTGTGTGTATTAGCACACAAATATATACATACATACACGCTACACACACATACACACACACATATGTATATATGTATGCAAAAATATCTATGTTTGAATGTATGTATGTATGTATGTATGTATGTATGTATGTAGCATATATACACGCATACATATGTATTTAATGAAAGACGAGAAAAATGTGGAACTCTATTCAGTGTGACTGCAAAAAAAAGAAGAAAAAAAACAGACACGATGGTCATCGATGGAATGCATTTAATTATAATACCACCACCACCACCACCACCATCTAAACAAAGACATTAACGTTACAACCATCAATAAAGGTAGTGCGTTGGCAGAATTGTTACAGCACCAGAAAATTCGCGTAGTACTGTTTCTGCCGACAATACGTTCAGTGTTCAAATGCTGGCAGGGATCGACTTTGCATTTTATTCTTTCGGATTTGAGAAAATACCTACGAGGGGAACTGTGGGCTCGATGAAATCATTTCCCCGCTATTGCTGGCCTTGTGCAAGCATTTTAAACCAACGTAAAAACTAGCAATAGACAGCAAACAAACAAACAACATTAAACCTGTAATTATCCTTTCTACAATAGGCACAAGGCCTGAAATTTGGGGGAGGGGGATAGTCGATTACATCGACTCCAGTACTCAACTGGTACTTAATTTATCGACCCCGAAAGGATGAAAGGTAAAGACGACCTCGACGGAATTAGAACTCAGAACGTAGCGACGAGAGAAATACCTAATTAAACCTGTAATTATAACGAGCAAATTTGTACGAGATGAATCTTTTATCTTTTATTGTTTCAGTCATTAGACTACGGCCATGCTGGGGCAACATGTTAAAGGGATTAGTCGATCAGTTTGGCACCAATGTAATGACTAACAAATCTTATTCTGCGTTGAGCAACAATAGTAGAAATCTTCTCCTTGATCTTGTGCCCGCACCATGCGGTGTCTTAGACCCTCACGAAAAGCCTGGTCTATGTACCATACGATCTTGAAGGTCCTTTTTCATAA
The DNA here is from genome assembly GCF_001194135.2 of Octopus bimaculoides. Taxonomy (NCBI): domain Eukaryota; kingdom Metazoa; phylum Mollusca; class Cephalopoda; order Octopoda; family Octopodidae; genus Octopus; species Octopus bimaculoides. Next base: position 93,459,834 of record NC_068989.1, read on the forward strand.
CCAAACTTTCGGTTCCTTAGGCTCCCAGTAAATAATTGCTATCTACACACGGCACACAAATGGGTTCAGTTGTGATTGTGCAGATCGCAATTTCACTTTTCAACTTCGCAGATAGAATTTAAATTCAATGCTACTTTGAGTTAAATTGAGTGTCTTCAATCTCTGCTTCGGTTGACCAAAACTTTGTGAGTAAACACTGACAGAAAACCCGTTAGAGGACTTGTCCTTGTGTCGTAGACTTAATCATGGGCTACATTTAGGAAGTATTCTACTATGGTTTCTTGTCCAAGGATAACTTGCCTTTTTCTTCTTTTTTTTTCTACCGGTTTTGGAAATCATTGGAAGGGTCAAAGGTATTGCATTTCTTCAGTCAACACTATTGAATAGAGTAGCGTTGTCGAACCATTTGTGCCGAGATACACTGGACGGGAAACGATGGGATTTAAATCAAGCCGGTTTGACACAATCCACAGCAGAAATAAATGACTTATTAAAAATGGCATTTCAGATATGGTACAGCATTAATTAAGATTTTGTGGGTAGAGAACATTCCATTTGTTAATATCTTTCCGGAGCATTTGATTTGTATTTGTAACGACGGCTAAGAAAACTTGTACTGCTTGCATATAGTATACCTAATAGTACATTTTCTGAGGAGCATAATCTCTAGGCGGCAACGAAAGGGGCAAATTGTTTATATACTCACATATTCACACTCAAATACAATCGCATGAATGTATCTGGCCTCAGTTTCGACGAATGACAATTCGAGTCATTCAGTTAAGGAAACGAAGTATTTACATCTCGAATGATAGTGTAAATGGTTGAGTATTTCAATGACATGTGTACTTTTACTTTGATATAATCCACAATGAAATTCTCAATTAAATATATAATCCTCAATTAAAGTAATACAGTGTGTGATGGGATTGATCCTTTGATTCCATTGGCGTAGCTGGTGGCGAGCCGAAATGCGGACCGTATAGGGAAGCCGTTTTAGATACACGTGTTTCCTGTAGTCGAAGGCATGTATGACGTTTAAGGAATTAGGTAATGCGCACAAAAAGACGACGACACGAGAGAGAAACAACGAAGTTTTAATAAATATATTAGTTTGACGTTTAAAAAGGAGAGAAAGAGTCTTGACGTTTTGGGTGTTTGTCCTTCATCGGATAAAATAACAGAATGTAAAAAAAGTGGTAAGAAAAATAAAACGAATGAGAAAATGAATTTAAGGAAAGATGTAGACAATTTGGTTACCACAAAGGACCGTTAAATCCTACACTATTCTACCTTCTTGAATTACAGGTATACTTCATCCGACTGGCTTCCATAAAACTTTGTCTTTCATCATATTATTGTCTAAGAGGCTGGGCATTCCAAAGATACTGAGTGCTGTTAAAAATAACTTCCATGATAAATTTAAGTGACACTGCGTGTGTGTAAGAGATAGAGAGTGAATATGCGAGTGTATGTGTGTGCGCGCGTGTGTGTGGTTGTTTGTGTGGGGTGTGTATTTTATCCAGTTAGAGAGTATTATCCTTTGATGTACACAGTATAGTGATATAAGCTACAAAAGCTTCTTGCAGTGAAGACATATGTCTAGGGAGGTTTTTATAACATGCTTTATGTCTCAAAGCAATCTTCGAGCTCTGAGATTCAACTTTCTTCTCGTTTTCTTCTCGTAATTTCTCATATACCAGCGTCGTGATTTTCAAACACAACAGACCATGTGCTCAAAGCCAGCAGATTGTCTTGAAACACAAGGCGCATTATAAAAAACCTGCCTCGACACGTGTCTTTACAGCAAGTAACTATTAGTAGCTCATATCTTTATACTGTGCACACCAAATGATGTGTGTGTGTGTGTGTGTGTGTGTAAGAGGGGAGACAGAGAGTGGGTGAGAGAGAGAGAGAGAGAGAGGGGGAAAGATCGGAGTCTGGTCAAAGGAACAGTTGTTTATCTGTACCAAGTCAGAGTTCATATTGTCTTGTATCATTTACGCTCATATATTAGCTATTAATTCTTATTGCTCATAATCTCTAGCTCAATACTTGTCATAAACACCGAAATAAAGTAGAAATACTTCGCTCGCTTTGATAGTTGACGAAGGATAGTTCAAATGCTGACATTTAAGGGAACTAGGAATTATCTGTGAAATAAATGTGATATATATCGAGATAAAAGTTTTTAGTTTAAACATGTGAAGCCTAATTTAGCATATAAGGACGCCAGGTGCTCCTAGGTGTAAGCCCTAATATTTTTTCGATGAATCGATAGGGATGAGGGTTGAATACCGACAGCGGTGGTGGTGGAGTTGGGAAGCCTGATGTTTCATTTTATTTTAGTTTAGTTCTAGATCTTGGTTTATGATATTTTATCTTTTGCTTGTCTCAGTCATTTAATTGCGGCCATGCTGGGGCACTGCACTGAAAGGATTTTAGTCGAAGAAATTCACCCTAATACTCATTCTTAAATGGACTCTTTCTTTTCTTTTACCCAAACGCTAAGGTACGATGACATTAACAAACTAACAACGGTTGTGCAGCGGGGGGGGGGACGCATAAACCTAAAAGTTAGCACACACACATACACGCACTCACACACACGTACACACTCACACACAATCCCCCCCACAAACTCATACACACATACTCTTACACACATTCACACACACTCACACAGATACACGCGCACTTACGCGCGCACACACGCACACACGCACACGCACACACTGACACAAATACACTTACACACATTCACACACACACACACATATATACACACGTATAGGCACATAAAACAAGATGGAAAAAAAACAGTACTCGAATCCCGAAGGTAAAGTAATATGCTTTTCTATTAAGGCTGCAAAAACATTAGAAAATCTGTTGCTCAGGGTCTCACGTTCCCGTTAATCGAGTGGTTGTGATCAAAAACCTTGATCCCAACTGAACCGACGAACGGGAACTTAAAACTCCGAGTAGCAGTTTTTGTGATGCTTTTGGAGCTTTAATAAAAAAAGTATATGTGTATGTATGTATGTATATATATATATATATATATATATATATATAT
>NC_068989.1:93463359-93467536 GCF_001194135.2 Octopus bimaculoides
ATATATATATATATATATATATATATATATATATACATACATATACATATATGTGTGTGTGTATGTGTGCATGAATGTGTGTGTGTGTGTGTGTGTGTATGTGTGTGTGTGTGTGTGTCTATTCATACGACGTGCTTCTTTTAGTTTCCGTCTACCAAATTTACTGATTAGGTTTCGGGGCCAGTGTTACTGCGTGGCACATTGCACGGTGTCTTCTAATATAACCCCGAGCTAACCAACGTCTTTTAAGTGAACGTTGTAAGAGGAAACTGTGAGGAAGTCCTTCGTATGTATATGGATTTGTGTTTGTGTTGCGTTTGTCCCCACAAACTGCTTGTCTCTTTCGCTCCTTCGACGTAACCTAGAAGTTTGGAAAAGAGATCGATATAATAAGTACCAGGCATACTCACTGCTTGTCAAAAAATACTTATCAGAGACGCAAGTAATATTAATAGCAGCGATGTGACATTTATCTCCGCTTAACCGTGGATGTTCTGGTAGAACAAAACTTTACTGCGACAGTTATTATGAGAGAAACTCTGATATTGGATTTTGGTGCAGAATGCGCTCTTGTTTATATCACTAGCAAAGAAACAGACCCCGCCACTGCCAGCACTGAGAGCATCAGGTCACTTAATTTCGGCCTTTCTTAGCCTTGTCAATGTTGGACCCCGGACGTTAGAGGTAGCAGCGATGTATCTCTATCAGTGATATAGAGAATCACAGTGTGCTAGAATAGGGGCTGGTGTCGCGATTCGCCAGTGGGCTTGTTAAAAGATAATTATTAGCGACAGAAGCAGTATTAATACCAAGAAGTAATCTTAATCCCCACTTAAGGCGGCGAGCTGGCAGAAACGTTAGCACGCCGGGCGAAATGCTTAGCGGTATTTCGTCTGCCGTTACGTTCTGAGTTCAATTTCCGCTGAAGTCGACTTGGCCTTTCATTCTTTCGGGGTCGATAAATTACGTACCACTTACGCACTGGAGTCGATGTAATCTACTTAATCTCTTTGTCTGTCCTTGTTTGTCCCCTCTATGCTTACCCCCTTGTGAGCAATAAAGAAATAAGAAACGTCAGCACGCCGGACGAAATGCTTAGCGGTATTTCGTCTGTCTTTATGTTCCGAATTCAAATTCAGCCGAGGTCGACTTTGCTTTTCATGCTTTTGGGGTCGATAAATTAAGTACTAGCTGCGTACTGGAGTCGATCCAATCGACTGGCCCCGCCCACAAAATTTCAGGCCTTGTGCCTAGATTGGAAAAGAATATTTATCTCCACTTGAAAGTGGATGCTCTACTAGAACACACACACACACACACACATATATATATATACAGAGAAAGAGAGATGAGAGAGAGACAAAGAATATTTCTCAGTGATAGCTTTTTTAGAGAGATGGTTTGCATAAGCTATATGCAGACAGAGCCTACATATGTTTCTATGGAGCCCAGCTCAATAAGCTACACACGTAAACACCTTCTATCCTCAAGTTACATGCATATCGGATGCGTATTCATATAATCTCTATAGTTCTAATATATTTGGGTCATTCAGCTATTTATATCTGCGTTCTAAATACGATGCATTGAAAGGTATGACATGTCTTTCCGAAAGTGAAAGTATAGCATGAGTGTCAAATGTATGTGGGCGTGTAGCCGAGTGTGCGTGTGTGTGTGGTGAGTGTATAAATATAATTGAGAGATCAAAATATTTACATTTATATAAACGCAGACAGATAGAGAAAGGGAGAGAGAGAGGGGGGAGTGAGAGAGGGAGAATGAAAGAGCATGTGTGTGTGTGTGTGTGTGTGTGTGCTTCTGTGGGTGTGTTTATGTGTTTGTGTGTGTGCGCGTGTGTGTGTGAGACGTATTCTAATTATAGAGACACGCTTTGAAAATACTAAGAACATACCAAAGAAACATATAGTTTCGTATCATTTATGTGTGTGCATGTCAACACACATACGAAGACACACACACACACACGTTCATATATGCATGTACCAACATACTTACACTCTTCCATCTATAATATATAAATTAAAAAACATACCTGCATAAATACATACAAGCATACAGGTATGCATATATACATAATATCATATATTATATATATATGTATGTATATATATATATTATATATATATATATATATTCCTGTGAGAGATAGGGGTTGGGAAACCAATCAACTAAAGGATAGAGCCTATTCAATATCCTGCTGGCAGTGTACCCAATTATTCATACCCAAATGCTGGTTATTGCACGGCAATCTTGCAATAGAGTGTCATAGATTGGCGGGGGTAAAAAGTGCTTTACTCTTCTTAATTTATACGGCAAATAAAAAATGGATACAAAACGACAAAACGACATACGTCAGCCGGTAGATATTCCAGTGTGTTTAATACTTTCTAATACTTTCTAATGCTTTGGAATAAATAGACACACTGGAATATCAACCGGCTGATATATGTCATTTTGTATCCTCTTCCTTTTCTTATTTGCCTGAGAGGGAGAGAGAGAGAGAGAGAGAGAGAGAGAGAGAGAGAGAGAGAGAGAGAGAGAGAGAGAGAGAGAGAGAGAGAGAGAGAGAGAGAGAGATACGTACATACGTCGATGCAAGCACATATGCATACTTACATATTTACAAACATGCATTCATACACACATTCCCAGAAAGAAATATACATACATGGTATATGCATACACAAAAGCACTCATACATACATGCATACCTACATACATACACGCATATATATTTCATACATAAAGACAGACATACATACATACCAATACAGGCATACATACACCTAGATAGATAGATAGATAGATAGATACATACATACATACAGACACACATACAGACACACATACATACATAAATTCATTCACTAATCGTCTAATCATTTATCAAGAAAACAGCCTCACATACATGTTGATGAAAAATGAAAAATATGCGCGGATTTGTAAGACGAATAGTAAGATAAATGTAGCAAGTTAAAGTAATAATTAAGCAAACAGCAGAAGGTATGAATATCACACAAAAGGCTCAGAACTACCGGAGCCGAATGAATTGAAGCATTCGACATAAAGACAAAATGGAGGATCGTTTGTTTTGCCGTCTTTAGATGAGAGAGCAATACCGTTGGCGCGAAACGGCTTTTTATTATTGACGACCATAAAAAAAAAAATGTTTTATAAAGTTCATATATCTAAATACATGCGTGGCGTTCATATTTGTGTATAATTATGCACGCGAGTGTATGAAATCATCTGTGTATGTGTGTATATGTATATCTGTACGTAATTCAACAGTGTACAAATACTTACACAGGCATTTATTCATCAATTCGATATATACAAACAATCGAACATACATACATACACACACTCACACACACACACACACACACACACACACACACACACACACACACATACACTCACACACCTATAAATACACAAACATATATATATACATATTTATATACATATATATATATGCGTATGTGTACTTCTATATGTAAACCATGTTGGCAAAATGACATAGTCTGCCATGGACACCTGTGCTTTGGTTCTTTCTTTCTTTTTCTTTTCTTCCTTTTTTTGTCACTTTTGCTATGAATTAAATTAATGAATTCAACGGGATACACCGTCTGCAAGTAGTTGGGTTCAGCATATTATCCTCCATTTTCTAATTGTTACACAAATTTTGGGTAAAACCTCCACTTTTACCCACTCCCATTGATTGCACCTAGTATAGCACTAGTGTAGCAATAATTGGGTACCCTCCCAGCAGTATACTGGATAGATACTATCCCTTAGTGGGTTGAACCCCCAACCCCTAACTCTCTCACGTCATATATATATATATATATATATATATATACAAATGTACCTATGTATGTACATGTGTATATGTAAGTAAACATGTATTGTGTGCGTGTGGGCGTGCAAATATCAACTGAAGATGTGTATTCTTTTACTTTTTTGTTTCATTTGTTTGACATTTGACTGCGGCCATGTGGGAGCACCGCCTGTAGTCGAGCAAATCGACCCCAGGACCTATTCTTTGTAAGCCTAGTACCTATTCCATCGGTGTCTTTTGCCGAACCGCTAGAAAACAGGGAACATAAACACACCAGCATCGGTTGTCAAGCGATGTTGGGGCAACACACAC
>NC_068989.1:93467750-93469822 GCF_001194135.2 Octopus bimaculoides
TATATATATATATATATATATATATATATATATATGAAACTTATTATTGTTGTTTATTGTCCATAACAAAAAGAACTATCAACTTTCTATCTTTTAGTCTGTGCGTCTTTTTCTGAGGAGTTGAAAAGGCAGTTACCTAATTCGGTGTGTACACATATTGATAGACATACAGATAGAAAGAGAAGCTGGTAGACAATGACGTGGACAGACAGCTGGAGTCAGAAGAAAAAAGCAGACACGCGCAAAGACAATAGATAATTATTACATACATATACACATAAAGGCACACGCAAACACACAGAGAGAGAGACACACTTAGATACAAAATTATATGTACGTACACATGTATATATGTATGAATGTGAGTGTGTATATATATAGAAATAAATAAATATATATATATATATATATATATATTATTTTCATTTATTATTTTCTTCTGCTTGTTTCAGTCATTTGACTGCAGCCATGCTGGAGCACCACCTTTAGTAGAACAAATCAACCCCAAGACTTAATCTTTGTAAGCTTAGTATTTATTCTGTTGGTTTCTTTCGCCGAACTGCTAAATTACGGGTATTTAAACACACCAGCATCGGTTGTCAAACGATTGTGGGGTGACAAACACAGGCACACAAGCATACAAACACACACACACACACACACACACACACACACACACACACACACACACACACACACACACGTTTACATACATATACATGCATGCAAATATACATATATGTGTTTGCGTGTGTCGTATAAGTTTGAGCTGACAGTCTTTAACTCGTCAAATAACTAAAATAAAAGACTGAAGTGTTGTATGTTCCTGGTCTTAGAGAACCTGAACATGAAAAATCCTCCCTCTTCTGTTCATGAATTATTTGAGCAAAACAACAGGCTTTGATGCAGAGGTTGTTCACGGCTGATGTCTTTCTCGGGGAACTCAGGAAGGATTTAGAAGAAAGAAAAGCGTAAGAACGAAAAGAAGAGGAGAAAAATGTATAGGAATTACGAAAAAAAAAAGGCATTATATAAACTATAATGAGCGACAGAAGCAATATTAATAATCACCACTTAAAAGCCGATGCTGCGTTAAAACACACACACGTGTTTGTGTGTGTGTGGCCGCATGCATGTGTGTGTGTGTATATATATATATATATATATATATATATATATATATGGATCTTTGTGGTTATCGTCACTGTCTATAATTTTGTTCCAATTATTTTCAAATTTTGTATATGGATTAAGTTTTGTATACTAATTATGAAAAAGAAATTACTTTTTCTTATAAATTCATGATTAAAAAGCTATTAGCCTTTACAATTTACAAAATTTGGGTATTTTAACCAATCAGAATCTGTTAGCATATTAAGCAAAGAACCAGCACATATTCCATAGCTGATAGCAAAAACCTCTCTTTTTCCATAGCAACCAAAGATGCTGCGCATACACAGAAGGAGTTTAGCCGCGAAATTGATTGTAATTTGGAATTTCCGAGTATCTGGGTATCTTGAAAGCGTGGAAACAAACAGATTTTCTGAATCTCCTTGATTCTTTTAATGTGCTTGTTCCATGGTATTAAATTGATATTAATTAATATCTAAGTTTTTACTCTACTGTTTTAATTTAATTAACCGTAACCACGTTCTCAAAGTTGGTATATTCGATGCGGAAATCATTTTCTGCAGAGATATTTCCGGATTTAGCGCGCCAAAACGAAGACTTTTGAATCTTACCATAAATATAATTAACAGGACCATGTGCACGTTCTTCATTCGTGGGGAACAACTAGTATACGATTCTGGGAATTATATTTCTTTGGCAGTCCATACTGATGAGAAACAGATATTTTCGGTAAGGAAATATTAATTTCGAAACCAGTCCGTGGATAACATTGTATGTATTTGTGTAATTCTCACTTGTCTTGCCCGTATACGTTTGTTGCTTCGCTAAATTTTTCTTTGAGAGCAATTCGGTGCTAGTAGACGCATTACATGTGATCTTCTTCTAGCACATTAACAGTCCACCTAGTGGTCTCCTTTATATATATATATATATATATATAT
>NC_068989.1:93469935-93471162 GCF_001194135.2 Octopus bimaculoides
ACACACACACACACACACACACACACACACACACACACACAATAAGATATACATATAGTTGAAATTTATAGAAAAACAAAGGACGAAGACAGGTGTATGAACAACAAGCAGGTGTATTAGTTTGACGCTCGGGAAAGTGAAAAAGTCTTTTACGTTTCGAGCCTACATCCTTCAACAGAAAGGACTAAGAGAAAATAAACAGTGAGAGAATTTTAAAAAAACTTGTGGATTTTAGTCACCATGAAGCATAGAAAACAGTTTGAGGTTGAAAGAAGGAGAGATGATAAAGTATTGGTGGTCCCAAAACGTGTGGGTGGCCACAGTCTGACTACTGAAACAGATAAAAAAGGATAAAAAAATATTACATCAGATTTTTTTGCTGAACCACTAAAAGTTACGGGGACGTAATCAGACAAACACCGGTTGTCAAGTGTTTATGGAACAAACACAAAACTTGGCACTCCTCCCCCTATATCTCCAGCCCTCTCTCTTTCTCACTCTCTCTATCTCCACATTTAGCCATCTGTCTATCTACGACGGGAGTCCACCCAATTACCGTCTATAGAATTTCACTCGTAAGGCACTGGTCTGTTCGAGGCTATGGTAGAAGACGTTTGGGCAATGGGACTGAGCAAGAAGCCACATGGTTGCGAAACACTTTTTGCATATTATTTTTCATAAAATGATTCCAATCGGCTTTCACTATCGACCTGTCTGGAGTCACTCAACCTTTTCTAATTGGTTCACGGTCAACGATCGCTCACAAATCTCGTCACTTGCAAAACAAGTTTTCCTTCTCAATTCTTTTACCAGCCTCAGTCATTTTAATCAATTTATGCCGAGACACCGCTGTCGGCGCTTTCATTCCATAACATCGCCTTCCAGTATTTATGTCACTTTCATAATGACTTTATCGAACCTTCTTTATCAAACGGCTAAGTTACATTTTGGCATTGTCAAAGCAACTCAACTCGCTTCTTTGTTTTGTTGGGTTTTTTTTTTTTCAACAGTTCTGACAAATCCTTATGTTTGCCTTCCGACTGTGTTTGTCCGCCCGTCTATCTGTGTATATATGTATGTAGATGCATGCTTATGTATGTATGTATAAATATACATCTACGCACACACGCGAACAAACACACACACATCTCTATGTGTGTGTTAGTGTGTAGATGTATATTTATATATGTGTATGTATATGTACATATATATATATATATATATATA
>NC_068989.1:93471416-93472455 GCF_001194135.2 Octopus bimaculoides
ATAATTGCTAAACAGGACACCAAACATTAAGGCAAGGCAAACATCTCAAGTCATATACAATAATAGGAAGAAATTCAAAGTCTTACAGCTGTTTCTGGGATATCTCCGAGTATGGGATATTCCGTCATCGGAGACAAATAGGGGGAAGGGAAAATGGAAATTGAGAATGGTGTATATTATGAATAAGATGACAGCATAGAAGAAGGGAGTAAAAGAATAAGGTGATAGAAAGAAGAAAAAAGAACCATAAAAGTTCATAGTTCAATTATCCGAATTTATAGAAACCAGAGCATAAGTCCGTAGGTGCAATCCTGCGTAGATCCATGAGCGTAACTCTCATAGAATCTCGCATGACGGAATAACCCATGCTCAAGGATGTCCCAGAAACAGGTGCAAGATTTTGAATTTCTTCTCATAATAATATTGTATATGACTCGAGATGTTTGCCTTGCCTTAATGTTTGCTGTTCTGTGTAACAATTATATATTCACTGAATCGGAAATCTGCAATGGTTCCGTAACTACCGTCTCAGCTATAACCTTGGAGCCCCAGTAATCTTTTACTGCACTTACCTAGCGTACCTAATCGTTTAGATCACCTGTGAACTAAACCCCCATACTTTGTGTGTGCATGTATGTATGTATATATATATATATAGGAGAGTATTGTAGTTCGCTTGAAGCATTGTGTATTGTTTGTAAAGAATAGAATGTTTTGAATGGTACACCAATGCACTATAATACAAAACATGGACTATATACCTGTTGTAATTTAGTCATCGATAGTCTGATATGATATTTCGGAATAAAATTCCTTCTTCAGATATTCTGAGATGGAGTCGCTGCTATAATCAACGATCGCTGACAAATCTCGTCACTTGCAAAACAATTTGGAAAACCGGTTATAGCAGTGACTCCATCTAAGACTATCTGAAGAAGGAATTGTATTCCGAAATATCATCGGACTATGGATGACTAAATTACAACAGGTATATAGTCCAATTTTTGTATTATAGTGCATTGTTGTACCATTCAAAACT
>NC_068989.1:93473290-93473840 GCF_001194135.2 Octopus bimaculoides
GATGAAATAACTACCAGTTACGCGCTGGGGTCGACGTAATCGACTAGCCTCTATCCCCAAAATATTTTCAAGGCCTTGTGCCTAGAGTAGAAATAATAACAACTATCATTGTTGTTGTTACTGTTATTATCATCTTTGACGGTGAGCTGGCAGAGTCGTTAGCACGCTGGACGACATGCTTAGTGGTATTTCGCCTGTCGCTACGTTCTGAGTTCAAATTCCATCGAGGTCAACGTTGCCTTTCATCCTGTCGGTGTCAATAAATTAATTACCAGTCAAGCAGTGGGGTCAATATAATCGACTCATCCCTTCCCCCAAAATTGCTGCCCTTATAGCAAAATTTGAAATCATCATTATTATTGTTGTTGTTGTTGTTGTTCTTGTCATCATCATCACTGTCTACGACGGCAATCTGGCAGAATCGTTAGCAGACCAGGCGAAATGCTTAACAGTATTTTACCAGTCGCTACTTTCCACTGGGGTCGACTTTTCATCCACTCAAAAGCTTTGGTCGGCCCAAGGCTATATATATATATATATATATATATAT
>NC_068989.1:93474555-93477996 GCF_001194135.2 Octopus bimaculoides
ACACATCTATCACCCCAACCCCGGAACTAACCCTAACCACCACCGCCACTGAGCCACTGAGTGGGCATTGGTTGGTCACGCTCAATTTACTATTAGTACTACCACCACCACCATCACCATCACCACCACCACCGAACCCGGCCTCGGTGACACACGCTCTATGGTGTTACGTCACCAACGGACACGTGGCGGCACGCGACCAACGCCTGTTGTACTTTGTTGATAACATCTATATTTGTTTATTGTTAGTGTTCATGTTTATGTTGTTTTTGAAGTAAATGTTGCTGCTGATGCTAATGGCGACGATGATGACGTTGGTGTGATGATGATGATGATGATGATGATGATGATGATGACGATTACGACGACGACGACGACGATGATGATGATGGCGACGACAAGGTCGAGGAGGAGGGAGTGCTTTTCGTTTTTTCTCTTTCCTTTTATTGAATGTCATCAAATATTTGAACATACTTTCACATATCTACATACCAACGCACGCAAGCACACACACACACACACACACGCACACACACACACACACACACATTATCGTCTATTTGTTTCAGTCATTGGACTGCGGCCATAAGGCGGCGCGATGGCAGAATCGTTATTGCGCTGGACGCAAGTGCTCATCGGTATTTCGGCCGTTGCTACGTTCTGTGTTGAAATTCCGTCGAGGTCGGCTTTACCTTTCATCCTTACGGGGTCGATAAACAAAGTACCAGTTGAGTACTGTGGTCGATGTAATCAACTATCCCCCTCCCACAAACTTCAGACCTTGTGTCTATAATAGATTAGACTGCATGCAGAAGCACTGTTTTCAATTTTGGTTGCACGAATCGGCCCAGGTACTTATCTTCTTTAAGACCTGGTGCTTATTGCTTCGGTCCTGCTTTCGTCTTTGTAGTACTTTCTCTCTCGGTGAATATACAACGTTCCTTTACTGATTACCAGCCACCCAGTTCGATATGTGCAATCGTCCTGACTTTCTTATCTTTACACACAAACACACACACGTATAAGCTTAGGCGTGGTTCTGTGGTAAGAAGCTTGCTTTGCAACCATATGGTTCCGGGTTCAGTCCCACTACGTATCGCCTTGGGCAAGTGCCTTCTACAATAGCCTCGGGCCTTCCAAAGCATTGTGAGTGAATTTTGTAGACGGAAACTGAAAGAAGCCCGTCGTGTATATATATATATATATATATATATATATATGTATATATGTATGTATGTATTTGGGTGTCTGTGTTTGTCCCACCACCATCACTTGACAACTGCTGTTGGTATATTTATGTCCCCGTAACTAGCGGTTCAGCAAAAGTAACCGATAGAATAAATACTAGGCTTACAAACAATGAGTCCAGTGGTCGATTCGTTCGACTAAAGGCGGTGCTCCAGCATGGCCACATACAAATGCCTGAAACAAGTAAAAGAGTATGTACGATGAGCTTCTTTCAGTTCCTGTCTATGGGCTCAAGGCTATAGTAGACGACACTTGCTTGAGGTGCCATGCAATGGAATTGAACCCGAAATCGTACGGCTGGGAAGAAAACTTCTTACCACATAGCCGCAACGTGACAAAGCTGGAATTGAAGAATTTCCGCTTGCTGGTGTTCACTCTATTGAGATATTTAGGTTCACCAGAAATATTTGAACAACAACCCTTTCTACAATAGGTCTAAGTCCTGAAAGCTCGGACAGTGGTTAAGTGGATTACATCGAGCCAAGTACTCAACTGGTACTTATTTTGCCGACCCCGAAAAGATGAAAGGTAAAATCAACCACGGCAGAATTTGAATGTAGCATGTAGCACCGCGAAATACTGCAAAGTTTTCGCCCGGCGTGCTAACGGTTCTGCCAGCTCGCTGCCCTTCTAAATGAATAATAATGATAAACGGTGAAACAGCAATTTCGATTACTGACGAAAAGGATTTTTACTTTGAAGTATTAAATAGCCATTAAATTTAGTCAACATTTTGAAATTATCGGTATAGACATAAACATTGTAGCTTGTGGTTGAGAGTCTCGCAATGGAAATATACGTTAGAAAATGGAATTGATAATTACTTGATATAAGTTTGAGAGAATTAATTAACGAAAATTGTTTGTATACAGGCTTCGACAAATTAAATGAAAGGTTTATTGTTAAATGAAAGGTTTATTGTTTGATACGAAGTTAGTTCGACTTAGGCATCACATCAGGACTTTAATACGACAAAGAATTGACGACTCACAATAGATTATGTACAGTTGATAGGAGAATTTTGAGCCATTCTTCAAGCAAAACCTGTTTTATCTTCTTTCAGAGACTGTGATGGTGGAGGTGGGTGCGTCTCTACTGCTGCTCGAAAATACCCCGTAAATGATCGATTATATTGGAAGCCGGTGATTGTGGAGGCTATTTAAAGTGTCTTACTTCACTTTTATTCTTTTCGTAGCAATTTGAATAACATTATCTATGTTAATTGAAGCATAACCGTCCTGGAAGATTCCGTTACCATCAGGGAACAATGATTGTTGCATAGGATGGACATAATCAGCTAAAACACTGAGATAATAAAATATCTTGGTGTTAATTCTGCCATGTAGAACAGCCAAGAGGGTTAACAGAATTCCCTGATATGGCTCTGACCAATTCATCCCAGTGTGACCTCCGTGGTTTCCATAACTAATTTCCTAATCACTAAGCTACGCGCCTCCATATTGTGTGTGTTTGTATGTATGTATATATGTATATAAAATACATCTGATCCGGTTGTCGGTGTATGTATATGTGCATATAAAATACATATGTTCCAGTTGTATGTGTGTATATGTGTGTGTGTGTATACGCGCGTGCGTGCGACCAGTTCCGATGTATTTTGATCTTAACATCGGCGACATTTGGACCAAGAATGTAAAGAGCGGGAACAAACAGCGCAAGGCATTTTCTCTTCCGCTCCAACAATTATGGGCACAATCCCTCAGGTTAAGAGACCGCAACAGCAGTAATAAAATGTGTTTGAGAAGGTAGTGAAGTATCTTTAATAGAAAAGAAAACAAATACAAAAGCGTCTGTTGTGGCCATTGTTGTATGAGTTTTAAGTTAGGAAACGTTTTGTAATTGCTGAATAAAAGCATCTTTTCACGATCAAAGTAACACAAGTGATTGCATCCAACAATCACGTCTGCATTTAAGCAGAGACGGAGAAGCTTCATGGATTTGTGTGTCCGTGTGTGGGCGTGCGTTTGAGCATTATATACGTACGCTTGAATGTGTGTGTGTGTGTGTGCGCGCGTGCGAGTCTTAGTGACACCAAGTGTGAAGTTATGGAAAGAAGATTTTCTAGAGTAACTCAATGTCCCTTTTTTATCACCATTATTGAGGACGGAAGAAATAAGTGAGGGACAGAGGGTGGTAATGTGGGAGGAGGGGATTGCATGAGTGGCGGGTGTG
>NC_068989.1:93478006-93479970 GCF_001194135.2 Octopus bimaculoides
GAGGGAGGGAGGGAGGGAGGTAATGAGGGGGAGAGAGAATGGGTCAGTGAGTGATTAGGATGAGTGAAATTACTGAACGTGCTAGTGAAGCGGGCAGCAATTGTTACGTAGGTCTATTATCAAAAGTATTCTTGCTATGACCATCCCGACTTCCAATTAAACAAACATTTGATCATGAAAATCGGTCCAACTTGATGTATATTTATTTAGATTTTAGGGACAAACAGTATATTATATTTTATGGAATTCGGATGAATCCTGTTCAACATGTATTATAAAGGACATCCTACATAGGATATGAAAATTAACAGTTGTCGGAATGGTTACAGCATTATGCAAGATTGAATATATTGAGTAACGATGAAACGATTGTAAACAAAATGGGCCGCTAACTCCATTCTCTGAGAATGTCATTATACATCAGATAATTCGAGTGGTAGAGTTATATTTCCTTGTGTCTATTTACTAGCTCCTTACTTTCGTGCATATTTTTGAGAATGTGTTGCTAGAGTATTCTCCCTGAGATACGGATTATATTATAGCTTATCCTGCATTTTACACTGGAACTTTCAGCATTCCTAATATGTTGGATTCAAGCTTGATATCAAGTGTTAATATATGTTTGTGTTCTTAACTGTTTTTAGCTCTATGCTTAGGTACGTATTCACTTTTAAGTGATTCATTCTCGTCAGTTTCTTTTGATAGTTTTACTAACTTTTTGACAAGCTGTAAAGTTAATCGTTTCGTTCATGGTGCTACCAAGATTTTTATTATTTTTATTCCTACATCTCCTGATATTTACATTATCAACCTCAGGAGTCATATTAGATGTGTTTACACAGGAAATATCGTTAATTTCATTTATTTGCCTTTTTGTAAACTTGAAACTTTGAGTCAAGGGGTTGTATGATGTGTTGCTATATTTCATATACATCATGTTAGAATTTACATATTAAGACTTCCTCTCTTGATGGAAATGATAAATCAAATCTTATCTTCAAAGCCAGTCTTCAACAGAGCATCATTATGAAACGAAGTTACTAATAAATATTTCATCGATAGAAGATATATAGATATTCTAAGAGAAATATTCCTTATAAAATGTCTTATTATTGATTTTGGATGGTTAGTATATTTGCAAATTTAATCAAGACTTTCATTAGGTTTATAGAAAGAAAATTTATCTTCTTATAGTATCTTTTAATAGTCCAACCTGAAAAAAAAAGTTATAATTCTTAAAGAAGTTTATTACTGAAACACGGAAGTTATTCACAACAAAAGCATAAAATTCCTCTGAAGATTTGGCGTTTCAAATCTATAATGCAATAGCTTACGTAACGATTATCACATAACATACATGTTATGGCCAGTGAAACACGCGTAAGATTAAATAATCCACGCTGCTATATTACAAACTCTACATGGAACTCTCTTGTTTTACTCTGTCTTTGAATACACACATTATTCATATGTATATGATGCATATGCATATAACGCTAGGGATCAGATAATGCACGACTGATATTTGGATATAAAAGAATTTCCATGGAGTTCTATTCATCTGTAAATTTTAATGCTATTACAATCAAAATAACATAAGTAAACAATCGCGCGTCTACACACCCACACATACAGACACACACACTCTCTCTCTCTCTCATACATGTTTCAATTTTTTTTTTCTTTAATGAGGTAAAACTAAAACTTGTTAAATTACAAATATTAGATTCACTTCTATGTTTCGCGCCACGTGTGATCGTTCAGGCAAGAAAATATAAATCACTTTATGAATGCCTGGACGATTACACGTGGCGGGAATCAGTAACAGAAAGCTATTTGTTGTAATGCAATTGTTATATAGCGATGAAGTGAGTCCTCAGCTGTTATCATCAAACTATACTTTAACACGTGCATTGCGTGCTCTTTCTCTTATTTGTAACTCCAAATGCATATATATATATATA
>NC_068989.1:93480225-93480902 GCF_001194135.2 Octopus bimaculoides
TATATATATATATAAATATATATATATATATATATACAGGGTGAAAATATTCTCGTCTAGATTACGCAAAAATGAAAATAACACTGACATCTCATTTTAACACATATATTTACCAAAATTACATTAAAATATCTTGGAATAGTAAAGAGTAAATTTATTCGATAAATTCGCCATTGGCCTCAACCACAGCCTCCAGACGACTTTGGAAATTCCTGCAACTCTTCTGGACGGTCTCCCTCTTTAAGTTGGTGAAAGCTGCAGTCAAGTGAGTTAGGTGGGAAGATGTTAGGGGTGATGTGGTCGCAGAAGTTGTCTGGCAGCCATGATTGGGTTCTCCTGCTTGTGTGGCATGGTGCAGCGTCCTGTTGCTAGATACAATGTATTCCAGCAGCCATCTTCTTGACCCAGGGCTACACTACCTCCTCCAGGCACTTGATGTAGACCTCAATGTAGAGTCTGAGGCCGTGTGGGAAGATGAATGGAGGCATAACGTTACCATCACTAGTGAATACTCAAAACACAATGATGTTAACTGAATGGTTGATTTTTATCCCTCTCGGTACATGTCTCCAGACTGCACTGTCCTCAGATTAACATCCAAACACTCTGAAATGTTCGTATTGTAGCTTCCGGTGCAAATGCCAAGCAGCAGAGCATGCCGTTTCCAAATTTCCGGC
>NC_068989.1:93480912-93481542 GCF_001194135.2 Octopus bimaculoides
TCCGGTGCAAATGCCAAGCAGCAGAGCATGCCGTTTCCAAATTTCCGGCAGAGTGAATTGCATCATGGTGCTGTTTTTTCTCACAGACGGTGCCCAACTGACCCTTCTATATTGTGTAATCGACAAAATCAAAAACAATGCGCATGCGTGAAATTAAACATATAATATGGAGATAATTTACCCATTATATATATATATATATATACATATGTATATATATATATATATATAATTATATGTATTTCTTCTATCTTAATGAATATAAATTCTTCGGATAGAATAAATGGGTTAATAGAAACCAATGTAGCAAAGAACACAAAATAACTGTGGTTAGCTCCTGTTTTTAAGGCAGGAACTCCTTGAAATTTTGGGTATTTGAGTATATTTAAGAATTTAAGGATTGGAGAAAACGCATGTTATAATTGCATACTTTATTCTTACATATGTTTCAAAGGATTACAACCTATGTGATCCATAGGGATCTGTGATATTAAAATTGTAACCTTCTCATCAGGGAAAGTATGGGAATCATCTTAAACGTAAGACATTATGACCGAGTATGAAAACAATTGTTTTCATACTCGGTCATAATGTCTTACGTTTAAGATGATTCCCATGCTTTCCCTGATG
>NC_068989.1:93481676-93482633 GCF_001194135.2 Octopus bimaculoides
ATATATATATATATATATATATATATATATATATATATACTAATGTGTGTGTGTGTGTGTGTGAACAGGGGTCCGCCTGACAATGAACTGCTATATCTTAGTCTCCATACTCTTTTACATACCCTTATAAATTACAGAGCAGTGAATCGCCATTTGCGACCATGTGTACAGGTGAAATGCTTTCGTAGCGTGTACCATGCCTTCATCAAAGTTTTTAGGTACCTGTGTCGTCTGGACACCTTTATGTCGCCCTCGTTGACCTTGACTTAGTAGCAAATGTATGATACTACATCTGTAGATAGAGAGAGGGAGTGGAGGGAGCGAAGCAGAAACATCCGGTTGATAGTCATTGACATGTGAATAGTTGGGAGCAACAGGAAAGGATATGCTTTGTTTAGGAGATACTAGCAGAAATACCCGGCGTTGCCCGGGTTAGGGTTTCACACAGACAGACAGACACACACACACAGACAGACAGACAGACACACACACACACACACACACACACACACACACACACACATTCCCAATACATGTAGGATTCCTCACCATACAGGTGACAGGCACAGCTGTAAGATACATTACGGATCTATAGCAATTGGAAGGGCATTACCCAATTGAAATAACATCGTGTGACGTTTGGAGTAAAGAGAAATGAAAGTGTCGCCTCTGGAGTTTGCAAATGACCACTATACCGATAGGTAACTGTGCAGACAAAATTTACAATCGATAAATGTCTCTCATATGGGAAGGCCTTGAAATCAATGTTACCAACTGGGGACTATGTGTGTCGCAGTGATAATAAAAAGACTCAAAGGAGGTCTGCAACGAAATAATTTTACTCAACACTTTGCAAGTGAATCACTGGAGGCAAAGATGCGTCTCGTTTACTTGACAATTTATGCACCACATTGCAGAAATCACAATGTAAGTATATCTGAAAGGGTAGTCTTACAC
>NC_068989.1:93483178-93483956 GCF_001194135.2 Octopus bimaculoides
CTCTCTCTTTCTCTCTCTCTCTCTTTCTCTCTCTCTGAAAGTATCTGTCATTACAGTATCGAAATGTGATTGTTCCAGTTAGTGGAATAGTTTCATTTTTAAAGTGAAAGTATTTGACATGAGTGTTTTTGTTTCACTTTTGACACGTAATACTTAAATAGTGGAGGAGATATGTTGCCGTGTGCTCGAACTCTGCAAGAAGTTAATAATTTTTTTTGACTAAAACACAACTGGAACCCTAAGTAAGGCATGTGTAAAATTTTAATGAAATTGGTTGCGTAGTTCTCGAGTTTTAAGGATTCACACAGACAGACAGACAGACAGACAGACACACATTCTCATTTTTATATATATAGATAACACGCTGCCCAGCCTAGGGTTAGAAGCCACAACCTTAAGATCACGACTAGATCTTACCACTAGACCGATCGCTTTCATTGCACTTAAACACACGTAGACACAGGCATGACCAAGTGGTTGAGAGGATCTCTTTTGAAACCGCACATTTTCAGGTTGAGTCTCACAGCGTTTAACCTCGGGCAATTGGTTCCTATTTGAGCCACGCGCTGATCAATTCCTCCTGAGTGAATTTGCTTGACGGAAACCTGGTGCATTCATACATACATACAAACACACACACACACACACACACACACACACACACACACATATATATAAAAGATAATAAGAGTGAAAAAACTACAGAAGGCTTGTGTTACATGGTTAAAGTATATATTTAAATTATGTCAGAAAAATGTTAGAAAAATGTTAGAAAATC
>NC_068989.1:93484410-93493665 GCF_001194135.2 Octopus bimaculoides
CACACACACACACACACACACACACACACACACACACACACACACACTCTCTCTCTCTCTCTCTCTCTCTCTCTCTCAAGCGTAAGCACTCATATACTTGTATACTCTTTGTGTCTGCATTTGTTCTCCCTTAAGCGTGGTTTGTGGTAAAAAGCTTGCTTCCCAACCACATTGTCCCGGTTTCAGTCCCAATGCGCGGGCACCTTCGGCAACTCTCTTCTACTATGGCCTCGGGTGCGTGGCTTAGTGGTTAAGGCATTCGACTCGTGATCGTGAGGTTGTGAGTTCAATTCTCGATGACGCGTTGTGTCCTTGAACAAAACACTTTATTTCACGTTATTCCAGTCCACACAGCTGGCAAAAATGAGTAGTACCTGTATTTCAAAGGGCCAGCTTTGTCACACTCTGTGTCTTGCTGAATCTCTCTGCGAAATACGTTAATGGTACACGAGTCTATGGAATGCTCAGCCACTTGCACGTTAATTTCGTGAGAGATTCTCATCGTCATGACCGACGGAGTACTCCTATATAACCCCGGGACGACCAAACCCTTGTGAGGGAATTTTCCCAACAGCAACAAAGCACGCTCAGATACTGACATAAACAGCATAAACATACAGGCGCAGGCGTGGCTGTGTGGGAAGAAGCTGGCTTCCAAACCACATGGTTCTGGGTTCAGTCCCACTACGTGGCACCTTAGGCAAGTGTCTTCTCCTGCAACCTCGGGCCGACTAAAACCTTGTGTGTGGATTTGGTAGGCGAAAACTGAAAGAAGCCTGTCGTATATATAAATATATTTATGTGTGCGTGTGTATATGCTTGTGTATGTCTGTGTGTGTCTGTCCCACCCCACCTCTGCCATTGCTTGATAACCGATGTTGGTATGTCCCTGTTATCTAGCGGTTCATCAAAAGACACCGATAGTATAAGTACCAGGCTTACAAAGAATAAGTCTTGGGGTCGATTTCTTCGACAAAAACCCTTTAAGGCGGTGCTCCAGCATGGCCCCGCAGTAAAAGATGAATGAAACAAGTAAAAGAATAAAATAATACACACACACACACACACACACACACACACATGTCAGCATTTTCTTATACACATGGTAGACATGCGCACACATGCACATCAGCACATAAGCACACTTACAAAATCACGCACACACACACACACGTACTACGGAAACAGATAACAACACAGAGGCACAAGACATCATCGTGTCACACACGCACCCACACATAACGACACACACGCATACAACGCTACACACAAACACATTCACACGTACGTCCACCTACACACATCCACATACATACGCACATACGCACACACACACACACACACACACCTCCATATACCCCACAAAAGAAAGAGCCACGAACGGCAGGTGCACGGGGTGTCGGTTGCACGCCAAATAAAGAAATATATAAAAAAAAAAACACTTTTTCTCAATAGATTCATTGGGGGTTGGAGGAGCGGCAGGAGGGGGAGGATGACGAGTGGTGGTGGTTGTCGTAGTATAAGGGAGAGGGGAAGGGGACATGTCTGGTTGAGTTTAGAAGGGTGCATAAGGGTGGGGTAGGGTTACCTTAAGAGACGGTATTCGGGGTGGAGGACGATTGGACTGGATTAAAAGAAACTGAAATTAGGTGTTGGTGGTAATGGCGGTGGTGGTGGTGATGACATGATGACGGGTCGGGGTAGGTGACGGTGATGTGGGTTTATTTGTGGCGATAGTGGTGGTGGTGGTGGTTTTTTTGTTTTGCTGCTGTTGTGGTGGTGGTGTTGTTGGTGGTAGTTACTGTGGTGGTGATGTCGGTGGTGTTGGTGATGGTATGGTGGTGGTGGTGATGATGGTGGTGATGATGGGGGTGCTGGTGCTGGTGGTGGTGTTAGTGTTGAAGGCAGGGCGCAATATATCGAAGATACTGATGCGAAACTAGTTTAAAGTAATATCAGGAATAACGATAGCAACCACGATGACGACGGCGGAGATGACGATGGTGATGATGATGATGGTGGTGGTGGCGAGTATACTTGGTGAGTATAGTCATCAGAATTGCCTTCCGTTCTATAATTGGTGCTTATTTGATCTACTCCTTGATGTGTATGTGTTTGTGTTTGTGTGTATGTGTGTACGTGTTTGTGTGTGTGTGTGTGTGTGTGTGTGTGTGTGTGTGTGTGTGTGTGTGTGTGTGTGTTGTGCGGGCAATAAAATCGATGAGGCTGTATTTCATTTCAGACGGTAAGGCCGATTCTCAGATGCTCTACCAATTTCATAGTTGTCAGTAATAATAACTGCTCAAATTTAGTCACAAGGCCAGCGGTTTGTGGGGAAGAAAATGGTCGATTACATTGACCCCAGGATTTGACCGGAAACCATTCCATCGATCTCGAAACGATGGAAAGCAAAGTCTGCCTCGGCGGAAGTTGGAATCAAAACACAAAGACGATAGAAATACTTCTCAGACAGTGGCTCTCATGGCTCCTGATCTTAACTGATTGGAATTGTTATCATGTACATTGTTTTGTCTTGGTATAAAACAAGGGCTACAGCAAATATTCTGATCAATACCACAGATTTGCTTCTCAGTTGTTTGACCTTAACCAGTTGAGCATGTCCCTTGGTGGCTGACAATATGTGCATCTCTGATCACGAGCAGAAGTAGTGGGGGAGCATCATAGCCATGTGTTGAGAGGAATTCTTTGGGATTTGAATAATTCACTTTTGGAAACATTGTTATTTTGCTCAACATCCTTAAACAAACCTTATCCAGCGACCTTTTGAGCGGGATGGGCTACTCGATCTGAAAAAACTTCTACCTGGTCCCCACCTGCGAGGTTATGCGCTGTTTATCTTGATATGAGATCACCATGTCGCACACATGTGGTTGTGATGCATGTGCCTGGTGTACCCTTATCAGACGGGTAGTCATGATGGCTATAATGGGCTTCGATTATTTTACTCCAGTGCCACTTTGATGGCATGCACTGCTCTCTCACTCAATAATAATAATGAGAATAATAATCCTTTCTACTTTGGTACAAGGCCTGAAATTTTCCGGGGTGGGATATAATCGATTATATCAACTCCAGTGATCAACTGGTTCTTTATTTGATGATCGGTTCCCAGAGAATGAAAGACAAAATCAACCTCGGCAGAATTTGAATTCAGAAGTGTATAAAGACGAACGAAATGGCACAGATCATTTGTCCGACGCCCCACCGATTTTGTTAGTTGACCGTCTTAACAAGAACATGAACAACTACAATAATAATTATTGCAAATTTTGGCACAAAGCCAGCAATTTTGGGGTGGAGGGGTAAGTCGATTACATCCACCTCAGTATTCAACTTATTTTATCATCGACCCCTAAAGGGTGAAAGGCAAAGTTGACCACGATAGTACTTAAACTCAGAATGTAAAGACGGACGAAATACCGTTGAGTATTTTGCCCAGCATGCGAACGATTCGGCCAGCTCGCCGCCTTAAGCAACAGCAATAATAATAATATTTAACCCATTAACTGACAAATTTTTTAATTCATATTTTTTGGCTTTGCCAGGTGTCTTGGGAGTTAAAATAATATATAATATTTAGATTTTCTTCATATGTGATTTATTTTGGAAATTATGATAAATTTTTCGAAAAGTCCCAAATGGGAATCACTGTTAAAAAAAGCCTATTTCTCCTTTTCTATTCAATTGCAATAATAGAATTGTTTTTAAAACTATAGCATCAAATGCGAATGTGTATGAAATATCGATGAATGATATAGATGGGAAATGCAAAATAATAAAAAAAGTCAATAATTTTGTCCTTCAAAAATTGCGATTTATGGCATAAAATGTCTAGAATTAGCCAGAGATAATAATGACAAACTTCAACTACAAAATATTGTTTAACACACCTCTGCGAATGCATTGTACATACGCAATTCACTTTAAATACAACGACCAACGGTTGTGAGGCTGTTTTTAGCAGGTCCCCAAATGGGGCTCATGGCAGGCGATATTTCGTCTGTCTTTACGTTCTGTGTTCAAAATCTGCCGAGGTCGACTTTTCCATTCATCCTTTCGGAGTCGATAAATTAAGTACCAGTTGCATACTGGGGTTGATCCAATCGATTGTCTCCCTGCACCAAAATTTCAAGCCTTCTACCTAGAGTAGAAGAGAACATTTCATTCCTGATATTTAACATCCTGAGACTAATAGCTCTAAATTCTCAATAGCCTCTGTGTGTGTGTGTGTGTGTGTGTGTGTGTGTGTGTGTGTGTGTGTGTGTGTGTGTGTGTGTGTGTGTGTGTGTGCGTGTATGTGTGTGTACATGCACAAATACACACACACATACATTATATGTGGAAAATTCGTTTCTAACGGCTGAAAGTGGAAAAGCTTTGTATAAGAAGTTGGAAATACTGAGTTGAGAAAAACCTTTCAGTAGAAAATGTTGAAGGTTTTCCCTATCGAATTATTTCCCGTTCACTCAAAGATTCTAAATTCTTATGGCATCAGTATACACACACACACACACACACACACACACGCACGCACGCACACATCTTAATCTTCTTTGGGAATTTTACTTATATACTGAGCACCCCTATATCTGTCCACGGAGATTATATACTCGCCGTTAAGATTTATTAGGTCGCACTGCAATGAATATAGATTCCGCCCCGCCAGTCAGATGGTTCCGAGTTCAGTCTCACTGCTTGGCATCCTGATCAAGTGTCTTCTAGTATAGTCTTCGGCCGACCTAAGCCTTTTCAATAGGTTTGGTGAATGGAGAGATATACATTTTGAATGATATATCACCGTTCTTTAGAACGTCTTCATAATATAGTCTAGAATTATGCACGAGTTCCTTCGAAGCGAACTCAGGACTTACCAATCAAAAGGCGTATAACTATAATTGTTCTTTCTAAACGGTTCTATATATCTCCTAATATTCGATATGGTTAACCACATCAGGATTTAAACAGAATGCTTGTAAGGTTTTTACCTGGATTTAAAATCCCTATTCCTTTGTGTGTGTGTGTGTGTGTGTGTGTGTGTGTGTGTGGTTATCGTCATGTACCTTGTGCCTGCGATGCATTGATGACCCTTCAACGAAAGTCTTCTCAATCAAGCACGTATACTTCACCTTCGTGATGTCACACTTGGCCAACCAGCTCCTTGACTGCCCCTTGATCTACTACCCTCTACTCTTCCTCCATTGATAATGTTTTGCAGACTTCTATTTCTTCGAATATAACCATAACCACATTACTGTCTTAACTCACACAACTACTACTACCACTACCACCACCACCACCACCACAATCTCAACTTCTACTGAAAAGTGTAATAGCTCCACTGCCCCTACAGGTATTGCTACTACTACTTGTACTATTGTACTATAAGAACGTAATGTACAACTACACCTCCACAACCTTTACTACTACTACTGCTGCTGCTGCTACTACTACTACTACTACTACTGAAACCAGCTGTGGATAATTAGAGATATTTTGTACAAAAGGTGCGAGTGATCAGAGATGAGTGTGGTTTCTCTCACAGTCTGTCTGTGTGTCTGCTTGATAATCATTCTATCGATCTTTCCTTTTTATCATCCAGTCGTCGCCTGCTTTCCCTCGCCATTTTTGCAGTTCCCCACCTCCCCCACTCTCCCTTTCTTTTTCTCTTATTTATCTCTTTATGTTTGCCGTAATTTTCTCGAGGTACATACGAGTGTATAGTCATGAATGGTTGGTGGTTATAAACAAACTTTACTACGTCACTACTATTTGCTCTCCTTTTGTGAATTGAGCTTCATCGACATGAGCAGTAGCGAAACCGGAACCTTCAGATCTGACGTCGTTTATGCATTGGCTGGAGCAGAACAGGTCGACTTCTTCAAATATCCCAAAGCTTTTTTTTTTATTATTCTTTCTACTTAAAGCACAAAGCTTGACACTTTGGAAGACGCGTTAATCGATTACATCGATCCCAGTGATCATCTGATACTTATTTATTTTATCGATCCCGGTAGGATAAAATGCAAAGTCGACGTTGGCGGAATTGAATTCGTAACGTGAAGATGGACGAAGCTAGCGCGGTAACAAGCTTTCTTCATATCGTAATATTTGCTGTTGTTGTTGTTGGCACTCCCTCGCTTACGACGAGGGGGGTTCCAGTTGATCCGATCAACGGAACAGCCTGCTCGTGAAATCAACGTGCAAGTGGCTGAGCACTCCGCAGACACGTGTACCCCTAACGTAGTTCTCGGGGATATTCAGCGTGATACAGTGTGACAAGGCTGGCCTCTTTGAAAATACAGGTACAACAGAAACAGGAAATAAGAGTGAGAGAAAGTTGTGAAATAGTACAGCAGGGTTCGCCACCATCCCATGCCGGAGCCTCGTGGAGCTTTAGGTATTTTCGCTCAATAAATACTCACAACGCCCGGTCTGGGAATCGAAACCACGATCCTATGAGAGCGAGTCCGCTGCCCTAGCCACTGGGCCATTGCGCCTCTACATCGTAGTATTAACAGTATGAAATTAAGCAATAAGAATTGAAGGGAAAGTAGAAAAGCTTTGCAAACTTTTTCATACAGTTCCAAGTGTTTGACAGCGAATACCGACAAATGGGGAGACTTCGTACATTTGGGTGACTGGGCAT
Source organism: Octopus bimaculoides (assembly GCF_001194135.2). Taxonomy (NCBI): domain Eukaryota; kingdom Metazoa; phylum Mollusca; class Cephalopoda; order Octopoda; family Octopodidae; genus Octopus; species Octopus bimaculoides. The sequence goes on from NC_068989.1 coordinate 93,491,078, forward strand.
TGCTTGTAAACGGTAGAAACAACCAAAAGCAAGGAAATAAAGAAAAAATACCATCCCACACACCAACACACCTTTATTTCAGACATTTACTCTTCAATCTAAGACACTAATGTCTATGCTAGCACGTACCCTCGTTTTCAACCAGGGAGAAATCTGACAGTGACGAATCGGCAGATACCCACGCTGTAAAAACAATCATGCCGTTTCCATAGCAACAAGCTTTCTACGAATCCGAAGCTAGCATATTTAAAGAGTCCTTCGATTGTCTTAAATCCAACTGGTTAATATCAGAACCTGTATATCAAACACACATTAACAATGCTTGTGACCACTAGCGTAGCTAGAGTATGTGCTGCCCGAGGCGGCCCTTCCGTTTGCCGCCCCCGAACCCCACAAAAAATACATATTGCTTACAGCAGACCCAAAGTGGTGCCTCTTTAAAAGTGCCACTCTGGGCCGACTGCCCCTACCGCCTCCCCCTAGCTATACTAGTGCTTGTGACGCACCCTTCCATCTCCCGTGTTCCAGGATCGAGTATGACCTTGAATGAAATGGTTATGCATTTTATTGTGATGAGCGCATTCAATAAATTTTGTTTCTCGAGCATATAATGTTTTTTCTTTTCATCCATGTTTAAAAATGTACCATGTCCAAGATTATATTTTGCTGTATTATGTTCTTAATATATATGTCCGAAGTCACCCCAAGTATCCGGGGCCACTTCGGACGAAGTTTTTTTTTTTAAGTATGCCACTAAAGTGGGGATTATGATTGCTTCGTAGTTATCCACAAAGAATGGTCGTGAGGTTATATACTGGAAATATGAAATCAAGGGAAAATAATTTTTGAGAAGAAATTTGATCGAAACTTCAAAAAATGTTCGAAGTCTCTCAGTTTAAAAGTAGATTATCCTAAATGTGCCGAAGAGGACTTAAACAAACCGCTTTATTGATTCTAATCAAATAGCTCATTTTAGCGAGACCGACACTGGAATATTGACGATAAGCCCATCAACACAACTTCATTAACTTTAGTTTTTTTCTGCGCCAAGAACGACGTTTTTAGGTTCCAGTGGCCCGTCTCATGGATACATGTCCTGTCTCTGTTTAGAAAGCAAGTAACAAACTTATAATCGATATGAAGGACACACATTCTTTCTCATTTTATTGACCTAGCAATTAGTATATTTAATTATAATTAGAATAAATAAGGCGGTGAGCTGGCAGAATCATTAGCACGCAGGGCAAAATGCTAAGCGGCATTTCGTCCGACCTTATGTTCTGAGTTCAAATTCCGCCGAGGTCGACTTTGCCTTTCATCCTTTCAGGGTCGATGAAATAATTACCACTTACGCACTGGGGCCGATGTAATCAACTAGTCCCTTCCTACACAATTTCAGGCCTTGTGCCTACAATAGAAAAGATTAGAATCAATAATATTTGGCAAACGTTCACAAACGATGAAAACGGCACCCGATGATGGGTTGCTTGTGATCTTGGTGTTTGTGGTAGTGGTACTGGCTGTAATAGTTGGGTTGGTAGTAGTGGAAGTGTTGGTGCTGGTAGTGTTACTGATGGTATTAGCGCTGTGGTCTGGTTCTTGGAATTTGTGGCAGTAGTGGAGAGGATGGTATTGGCGGTGGTGGTGAGAGTTAGATGAATAGTGCTGTTGGTCGTAGTAGCGTTGTTCATAGTGATGCCACCATCAGAGTGGTAATACCGTTGTTGTTACTGTTTGTTGGGGATGTTGGCTTCATCCGGAGTTAGAGCTGATGGAGAAGCCCTATAGAATCAAAAACGCTCCCATCGCGACCATCCAATCTTTTTCCTAAAATCAATATTACTTAAGCAAATCGCTTAGCGCCTTTCTATCCGCCTTTACGTTCTGAGTTCAAATTCTGCTGAGGTTGACTTTGTTTTTCATCCTTTCGGGGCCGATAAAATAATAACTAATCGAACACTGGTGTTGATGTAATCGACTTACCCCTTTGAAATCAATAATTATATTACTTAAAATATATTTAAGTGGTGCAGCTAGAGTGTGTGCCACCCAGGGTATCTTTGAGTCACTCCTCCTGCTCTGCAATTCTCCCTGCCTACCCCTGCTCCTATCCAGGCTAATATAGCTCAGCCAAAACTACCGCCGACATAAAAGCATCAACCAGGGTGGCCGACCCCATCGCCCGGCCATCAGTTACGTGACAGATTCCATTCTTTTTTTAAAAGGATAGTATGCTACTTTGGGGGAATTTGGGCTTTTATTTCTAGCAGAGCAATCGTCTACCAAGAACCTTATCGCCCACGTTGTTGCGATGGTACTGGAGTTTGCCGGGTGGTGGAAGGAAGAAATGATAGGACAAGAGGTTTTTACTGTGCGGATGAGCTTCTTTTTTCATTGAAGGGCGTGGCTGTGCGGTAAAAAGCTTGCTTCCCAACCACATGGTTCCGGATTCAGTCCCACTGCATGGCACCTTGAGCAGAACCCCGTCAAGCCTTGAAGTCTTGTACCATGTTTTTTTTCTTCTTTTTTTGAGGCTCAAGACTTTTCATACACCCCTCGTGTGTATATATATATATATATATATATAT
>NC_068989.1:93493745-93496424 GCF_001194135.2 Octopus bimaculoides
CTTTAAGGGGAAAAGTACAAGGGTCGAATCGTTCGTCTAAAATTCTTCGAGGCCCCAGCATGGCCGCAGTCTAATACCTGAAACAAGTAAAAGATAAAAGATAAGGTTTGTGACGACAAAGAGTGAAAGATATGCGGATTGAAGTAGATATGGCGTTTAATGGGAGAAGAAGAAGGGGTTGTTATGATCGACAAAGTTTTAGATACAGATATCAAGTCATATGCTGTGTGTGTGTGTGTGTGTGTGTGTGTGAGAGAGAGAGAGAGAGAGAGAGCGTGTGTGAGTAAGTGTGTAAGTGTTTAATTAGTTTTACATAAGGTAACTTGCACAGCAAGCAGGTGTGTGGACAAGTAAAAAGCTAAAAGGCAGGTGGCGTCTCTCGATATCTATACATACATACATTCATACATACATTCATACACACACGCACACACATACACGCACACATATACATACGTATGCATATGTTTCTATGCACATATGATTGTATGTTTTATTGGGAGAATGCGGTATAAATAACTCGCAGACACTTGGTGATAGATAGGGATTTATTTGTATATATGCATGCACATGTGTAAATAAGTAAATAAGTACGTGTGTAAATAAAGACATAAATATCATACACACACACATACACCCATACACAAATACACACATATATCTCTATATACACAGACATGTACTCATATACATACACACACTCACACACGCACATATATATATATATATATATATATATATATATATATTCATACTTATATACATAAATACGTATATATATAGATAGAGAGAAAAAGAGATTACGTAGATATGGAGATGCTTGTGTATTTATGTGTATGTATTTGTGTGTGTGTGTGTGTGCGTATTTATATACGCACAAATCACATTTGTATTTATCTTGTAAACACTAGCATGTATATGCGTGTGTCACATGCTACGTGTACGTGTGTGTAGGCGTGAAGAAAGAAAGAGAGAGCTACAAAGGTGACTACAGATCTATCTATCTATCTATCTATCTATCTATATATATATATATATATATATTATAGGCTATTTAGAAAAATGTCACTTCATTGTTCTTATTGTAGCTCGAGTGCTCTCATGTAATGCTTCTATCGTTACTCACACATTCACGCACGCTTACATAGTTATAAATCACACACACACACATTCACTTATACCTATATACACATACATACAAACACATACATGCACACATGTCCTCTCATATGTATGTATATATATATATATATATATATATATATATATATATATATATATGTTCGTATGTGAGTGTGCTTTTGTGTTTGTTGGTGTGCATGTGTGCACGACAATAATAGCATTAACTCAACCACTCATCCAGCTAAATTAATCAAGGCTAACTGAACATGCAGAAATATAAATGCATGTCTCCTAAATCAGTCATGCAACGCTGAAGCGAAGATCTATGGAGCAGAGGTCTCGTCCACTAACCCAAATCTAAATGCTACGTACAAACTCTATGCTAGTTTGGTGAGGAGTTAAATTAAAATAGAGGTACCTCATCCAGTTTTATTCTTTTCGAGAATATAAAGAACGAAGAATGTAACCCAAATTTTCAATCTGTTAGAAAGTGCTTTCCGTTCGACAATACGTGGAAGATCTAAAACTGTAGGCCTATCAAGGGTTCAATAATTCATAAGGCCGAAGGTTAACTCAGTTTCCATGGTTTATAAGGGAATGAGATTACATCACTCCCTTCAGAACGGGCCGTCGCCTTAACTTACCAGCTTTGCGGGGCCTCGTTTACAGCTGAGGGAACTGGGAAAACGTAAGGCGGCGAACTGGCAGAGACGTTAACACGACGGACGAAATGCTTAGCGGTATTTCGTCTGTCTACGTTCTGGGTTCAAATTCCGCCGAGGTCGATCTTACCTTTTATCCTTTCGCGGTCGATAAATTAAGTATCACTTGTGCACTGGGGTCGATCTAATCGACTGGCCCCCTAACCCAAAATTTCGAGTCTTGTTCCTAGAGTACTAAAGTACTAGTAAAACGTGAAATGAGATATTTTGCTCAAGAACACAACGCGCTGCTCGCTCCAGGCATCGAACGAAAGCTGTAAGCCATATACATAGGTAATACAGTTCTATATTCAAGAGATCAAGAGTGATGTACATTATTTACATTATTTACATTTGACGGATATTTGTCCTCAACTTGTTTGTTGTTAACACAACGGTTTGGCTGATATACCCTCCAGCCTTCATTAGGTGCCTTGGGGAAAGTTCGAACCTGGGTTCGCATTCCTAAGGTGTTTTTCGATGTTGATTTTATTATTATTATTATTATTATTATTATTATTATTATTATTATCATATGTTTGAATTTTGCTTTGTATTTGTACAAATGATGAAAAACGAAAATTAACCCTGGTGGGATTTGAGCTCAGCACGTAAAGACCCTGAAGAAATATCGCTGAGCATTTTGTCCGACGCGCTAAAAATTCTACCAGAATTCGAAGCCAACACTATTCATCTTAGCAGCAGCAGCAGATGCAGTAGTAGTAGTAGTAGTAGTAGTAGTAGTAGTAGTAGTAGTAGTAAGAGGCGGGATAATGCTAAATGAATTTTGATTAACAATTTATTCTAGTATGCAATTAGTAAATAAAAAAAATCAATCTCGCCACCGCCGCCCACG
>NC_068989.1:93496434-93497614 GCF_001194135.2 Octopus bimaculoides
CGCAACAATCAGCCAACCAGACAGACAACAGACAGCTCACCAGCCCACAGGCCGGCCAGCCTACCATCCAGCGGTGGCTATTAATGCAAACAGTAACAGGTCATTGACTCCCTTCTACAATAACCTACCGTACCCTACACCTCATCACATTTACCGCCATTTCATTTATCGCCACCACCATCACCAACGCCACATTCAGCACCTCCGCTACCACCACCACTACTATCACCTTCACCCGTAACGACTATCGCAGCATATAATTAGTCACTATAATAATGATGCTTGGTTTCAAATTTTGGCACAAGGCGAACAATGTCGGGGGAATAGAGTGGGTGGAGAAGTCGATTGCATCAACCCCAGGGTTTAAAACGATGAAAAGATGAAAAGTAAAGTCAACCTCGGTGAAATTTGAACTCAAAGCGTAATGACGGACGAAATGCCGCTAATTCAATCTAATGTGGGTACAAAGCAAGAAATTTGAAGAAAGGGTTCACCAGTGGTTCTCCAGCCTTTTCACTACCAAGGACACCTTTTATTTGAATGAGTTTTCCCACCGATCCCAGGATATTGAAAGGTCAGTCAGCTTAACATGGTCACGGACACCCCCAGTACTACGTTTGTGGACCACCAAGTTGGGAACCACTGGGTTGATCAGTTACATCAATGCCAGTGTTCAAATGGTACTTTATTTTATCGACTCCGAAAGCATAAAAGACACAGTTGACATCGATGAGATTTTGAACTTAGAAAGTAAAACGCCACAAGAAACGGTGATAAGAATTTCGTCCAACGTGCTAACGATTCTACCAGCTCGTAATAATAATAATAATAATAATAATAATAATAATAATAATAATAATAATAATAATAATTTGACCTTAATTTGTTTGACCTTAACCAGTTCAGCATGTCCCTTGGTGGCTGACGATATGTGCATCTTGGATCATGAGCAGAAGTAGTGGGGGAACATCATAGCCATGTGCTGAGAGGAATTCTTTGGGGTTTGAATAATTCACCTTTGGAAACATGGGTGTTTTGCTCAACATCCTTAAACAAACCTTATTCAGGGACCTTTTGAGCGGAATGGGCTACTCGACCTGAAGAAAATTCTAACTGGGCCCCACTTGCGAGGTCATGCACTGTTTATCTTGATATGAGATCACCATGTTGCGCACATATG
>NC_068989.1:93504236-93505591 GCF_001194135.2 Octopus bimaculoides
TATGCAATTTTGAATTTAGTTCATGGACCCCCAGTACTACCTTTGCGGACCAGCAGGGGTCCGCGGACCCAAGCTGGGATCCACTGGTTTAAACTCTCCTGCACTCCAAATCTGAGGCCTTGTGCCAGTTTCAGAAACATAAAGCTTATTACGAGGACAGTGGACTGGTAGGGTCGGCAGAATGTTGGACCTTGCAGCATCTAGTACCGACGCTTAAAATTCGAATCTTGCCAAGTCCAAAATTTTCGTTTTTCCATTTCAGGGCGTTAAAATAAAGTTTGTTATGATTTGAGCCCAGTTTATTCGGTTAGTCACTATCCACGAATTTCTGTCCAGCCTTGTAGCTATATTGCCTTTAAATTTAGGCACAAGGCCTGCAATTTCGGGAGAGAGGGTAAGTAGATTACATCGAACCTCTGGCTTCAACTCGCACTTACCTTACTGAGCCGGAAAGGATGAAAGACAAGATTGACCTCGGCGAGATTTTGGACTCAGAACGAGAAAACGGACGAAATCCTGCTAAGCATTTTGTGCGGGGAAATAACGATTGTGCCAAGTCCAATCTTTTAGCCTTCCAACTTTGTTGCAAATTATTCCTGTACTGTTCATTGGAAGAACCGTTAGAATGTCAGCGAAAAATACCTTGCAGTAAATATTCTCTGGGTTCAAATAATATCGAGGTCAACTTCGTCTTTAATTGGTCGGGGTTTGATAAAATACTGGAGATTAATTGAAACAAGTAATGTTTCTCCAGCACCCTCTTATCCACCCATCAGATTTCTGGCCTTGTTTTGACGTTAGAAATAATTACAGTCATTATGAATATTAATTACGTTTTTGATCTCATTAACTAAAGAAAACCTCGCTTCGATACACTTATGGGCTAACACAGGCGGGAAACCTGTCAAACCGTAGAATTATATTTCATTTCCTTTTTTCTTTGCTTTACAAGTGTAACTGGCTGGGAAGAAATTTGCTTCTCAACCACATGGTTCCGGGTTCCGTTCCACTTGGGCAAGTGTCTTCTACTACAGCCTCGGGCCGACCAAAGCCTTGTGAGTGGATTTGGTAGATGGAAACTGAAAGAATCTTATCGTATATATAGTGAGAATTTATGAAAAAAACAAACCATGGAGGTGCTTCAGCATGTCTGCAGCCGCATGATTGAAACGAATAAAAGAATATATATACAATTAATAAGAGGAATGACCACGCAAGTTGATTCCTAATATGCTGAAGATAGACGTCAAATTGCCTTACCTCGAAGAGTGTGTACTTAAGGAAAGAAAATCTCAGCAAACGCCAGAATGTAAAAATGAGCAAGACAAATGAAAATATCCCAAATAAAACGATTA
>NC_068989.1:93505825-93508793 GCF_001194135.2 Octopus bimaculoides
TATATACATACATACATACATATATATATTTTTTTATTCGTTTCAACCATGCAACTGTAGATATGCTGGTGCACCTCCATGGTTTTGCCTCTTTACATAAGATTCTTCTTCGGCTGATTTCCTCAGAGTTATCAGGGTTTACATCACCATTCCTATACGTAGTTCTGGGTAAGAGTATAAAAACTGCAGAGGTAATTCTGGAAGGGCTACTACCCAAATTTCGGCTTTGAGTGTTATACAAATGCCTGAACTGGGCGCCATTTTATTGTACCAAAGGTAGCGTCTTCTCCATCTAAAATTAGGACTAGACATTACAGTTGCTTAGGGTTTAAAGGCCAAAGTTCTTGAATATCCTGTCGCAAAAATTAAGAAACCTACGCAATGTGGACGTGAATGTTTTCAAAAAGTAAATGGACGTTCTCCTCTCCGCAGCACTGTGTGAACCAACGGCCCAGTATGGTGTACAGAAGAGGGCAGCTGTGTCAAACTCCGTCGTACACTAAAAGAGCCAACAGCCGAAGGAGAAGCACGCACAGGTGTGGAGGGATTCATGTAACCACAATGAAAAAATCAGACAAAGAACAAATGATAGGTAAAAATTCAATGCCACCTTGGTGTTCCAGCATGATCACGACCACGTGGGTGAAACGAACAAAGGAAAAAATAGAATAATGTGTGTGCATAGAAAAGTTATTTAGACAGCAGTTTGCAATGTTTTACCAAGGAAATCTATAATTGTCATTAAATGTGACAAGGGTGTTAGGAACGCCTACATTGCTAGAAATAAGAGCTAAAATGCTCTAATGCTCTAGCCAAAGCACATAATTGTATACATATATATACTAACAGGGAATGTAATCGTCCGAAAACACGGTTCGAGAATTGTATGTATGTATGTATGTATGTATGTATGTATGCATGTATGTATGTGTATGCATGTATGTGTGTATGTATGTATGTATGAATTATGTATGTATGTAGGTATGTATGAATGTATGTATGCCATTTTTCAGTTTTATTTTAAGATTTCTTGTTAATAGAGAAAGATCCGACTTCTAACCTAGATCCAAGGCTCCTTCATTGGAATTTCAATATCAACAACAGGGTATTTTTGTTTGCACGTAATTACTTTGAGAAAGAAGACTGATTAGGAATTTTCTCACGTGCAGATTTGCACGTTTTGTTTTATGTATGTATTCTTATGCATATAGTTACATGTCTTGACATGCTCATTTATATATATATATATATATATATATATATATATATATATATAAATGATATACTTCTGGAAAGTTTTACAGATTTTTACAGGTCCCATGATGGACTGCATCTGTATCAAGATGGGTATTTAGGCGGTGTGTTACATATACCAAGGTTCCAATGATTACAGGTATAAACCTGAACTTGCATGTGTGTATGTATCTTTTAAAACCTTGTCGACAGTTTGCCTTCCCCATCCACGTAGATTTTTTCATTCACTCCATTTAATACAAGCTTTATTCAATATTCGTCTCCCACAATAACTTTTAGTTACTTCAAGTGTGTGTCTATGTGTCTGTTTGTATACACACAATCTTAGATAATCAAATACTCATGCAGGCACGTGTGTATATACAGGGATTTATAACTTTAGATGATCGTGTGTGTGTATGTGCGTATTCATGTATATAGATATGTATGTATATCTATATCTATATCTGTACGCAAGTATGTATTATGCATGTATGTATGTATCTATGTGTTTGTATGTGTGCATGCATGTGTGTGTATACATATACGCATGCATACATACATACATACATACATACATACATACATACATACATACATAAATATATATACATACATGACTGGAGTGTGTATATTAAAAGCGCATGCGTATTCATTGTTCATTTGCGCGTATCTAAAGGGCTCGAGTGAGCTTTTTCTATTAAAGAAAGGCTTTTATGAATTGTGAAATAACTTTTAGATACGAGCGCGCGCTGTAACACCTTCAGAGCGCATATGCAGAGAATGATGTTGGTGGTGGTGGTGGTGGTACTGGTGTTGTTGTTGTTATGGTGGTGGTGGTGTTGGTGGTGGTGGTGGTTGTTGTTAAGATGTGGGAGAAGATAATGATCTTCGAATGAGACGATCTTTGATCAATCTTGCTCTAACCGCAACCATCTGCTTTTATGTCAAACATAATCAACCTTATATTACAATAACCAGCGTCCTCTTCCATTTTTCTTTTCAAAAAATGGTAACAAAATTTAGGTTAGTTTCGTTTTTTTATTATTAATCACATTAAACTTCTAACGTTGCCTGGTTCCCTGGACTCCTGTGCGGTCTGAGAGGGCTACAACCAGTGCTGCCTAAAGAAGTGGGCACACTGAGCAGGTGATCGAGGAAGTCGTAGATATAGGGGTTTAATTCTGATCTATGTATGCTTGTTGCAGCTTATTGTGTCTAAATATATACTATAGGGACCGGTTCATTGAATTTTCCCGGGTTGCTGTAATGCTGCCCAGAAGCCCAGACTAAAACGAAGAGTAGATCAATAGTGTGTGTATATGTATGTTTGTATATGTATGTGTGTGTGTATATATATATATATATATATGTTTGTATATGTTTATATATATTTGTATATGTATATATATATTATGTATCATATATAATATAATTTGTATATATATATGAGTGCAGGAGTCGCTGTGAATAGGCGCAGAAGTAGCTGTGTGGTAAGTAGCTTGCTTACCACCCATATGGTTCCGGGTTCAGTCCCACTGCGTGGCACCTTAGGCAAGTGTCTTTTACTATAGCCTCGGGCCGACCGAAGCCTGGTGAGTGCATTTGGTAGGCGGAAACTGAAAGATGCCTGTCGTATACGTATATATATATATATATATATATATATATATACGTGTGTGTGTGTGTGTGTGTGTGTATGTTTGTACCTCTGTGTTTGTCTCCCCAACATCGC
>NC_068989.1:93509490-93511546 GCF_001194135.2 Octopus bimaculoides
TATACAAAGCACATGTATACATACCCACCAACACATGTACACACACATACAAACATACACAATACTTTAAAAAGGTTTTGGTGGGAGTCCCTTCGATGTCACAGTGCATTAGTTTAATAAACCGTACCCCAGGGTTTTGTGATGTAAATAAATATTTATCATAAACATCACTCTGGTTTGACGGCCAGCAGCTTGTTCTGCGTGTATATAGATGTGGTATAGGAGTAAGAACTGGTGTGTATATTCATTTAGCCGTGTAAATGAGCATTTTAATAAATATTCCGTTAATATGTAAGAGGTCGCGCCCGTTTTCAGCCATTTCTTTTCAGCTGTACATAAGCGTTCGTTGTAGTGTATTTAATGTTTACAATCTTGTGTGTTCAAAGTGTTGTGTGTGCGTACATCTAGAAATGTGTGTGTGTGTGAGAGATATAGAGTTTGTGAGTGTGCATATGTGTATGTGTATGTCTGTCTGTCAGTATACACACACACACACACACATACACACACACACACACACACACACACACACATATATATATATATAGAGTGAGAGAGAGAGAGAGAGAGAGAGAGAGAGAGAGAGAGAGAGAGAGACGCAGGAGTGGCTGTGTCGTAAATAGCTTGCTTCCCAACCACATGGTTCCGTGTTCAGTCCCACTATAGCCTCGGGCCGACTAAAGCTCTGTGACTAGATTCGGTAGACGGAAACTGAAAGAAGCTAGTCGCATGTGTGTGTGCTTGTGTATCTGTGTTTGTGCCCCAACATTGCTTGACAACCGGTGCTGGTGTGTTTACGTCCCCGTAACTTAGCGGTTCCCCATAAGAGACCGATAACAGAAGTACTAGGCTTACAAAGAATAAATGCTGGGGTCGATTTGTTCGAGTAAAGGCGTTGCTCCAGCATGGGTATAGTTAAATGACTGAAACAAGTAAAAGAATAAAAGAATATATATATGTGTATATATATATATGTACATGTATCTATGTGTGTATCAGTGTGTTTGTGTATGCATGTATGTATATGTGCATATGTATATATATATATATATATATATATATATATATATATATATATATATATACTTCATATGTGGGAAATTCTGTCTGTGGATATGTTTGTGGAGTTGTTACCTAACTCCTCCAACATCGTTTTATCGATTTTGATGGAACTTGACACGTGGGTAGAACTCATGTCTGGAAACCTCATGGCATACTCAGATTATTGAAAAAATCGATAATAAGGCCCTTGGAAGGGATCCTTATATATAGCCAAGTGAAATAGCCCATTCATTTTCCTAAATTATTTGGTGAAAATGAAATTGAGTATGCTTATTCCTTAGCATTTGAACTGATAGAGTTATTCTCGCAAATTATCCAGTACAACACTTAAACAAATTAATAATATTTTTCTAAACAATAGATCAACTTATTTCGGTTAGTGACTTATTCACGAAAATACCAACACTAGCGCCCCTGAGGGTAATATTCTCTGGGAACGCACAAAAGCCTTTTTCAGAGTTATTTACTTCGAATTGTTATTATCTCATATCTGATTAGCCTGTTATTACGTAACATGCTTCACGATTTTAGTGTATATAACTTTTTAGCATTTCCTCCAAAGTTTTATATACTCTGGGAATGCATTAAAGCCCTTTTCGGGGCTACTTTATTTGAATTATTACTATCGGGAAACTAATTTCATCTTATTACACAAGTGTCTTTACAATTTGGGTTTTCATAACTTATTGGGAATTCCTAAAAACAAGATCCTGTGTAAGACAGTTTGGTATTCTCTGTAAATGCACAAAAACCGTCTTAAGGGCTACATACTTTGTATTGCTGTTATTGGATTAGTGAAACAATTATGGGCATCGTGACGCGTAATCACGGAGATGTGAGTTTGAGTCCACAGCTAACCACCTACACTTTTTGTCTGCAAAATAGGGGTAGTTTATCCTGTTCAGGATATTGTTGAAAGAACAGAGCCTTATTTTGAACAAAATTGTATATCTTTATTATCATGGCTCTAATATACTCTAAAATCCTGTAAAAC
>NC_068989.1:93511556-93512386 GCF_001194135.2 Octopus bimaculoides
TATATATATATATATATATATATCAGTGAATGATAAACAAAATAGCAACATATGGATTTTTGTTCACTACAGCTGTTTCGGACGTGTTTTTGATTGATGAATTGAAGTGTTACATCATGAAGAAAAGAAAAAAGCAAAGAAAAAAATGTTGACATTAGGTAAATACATGAATACATGAATACGTGAACAAAACATTTTGAACATCTCAAGAACAAGTACAAAGTACCATTTAACTCCTCTGACTCAGATTCGACCAGAGAGTGAAGGTTCTGAGTTAGCGTCAAAGAGGAACTTGTAAGGAGCATTGATCAGAGAGCCACTTCCCTCCTTGATTCAGGCCCCTAAAAACTGTAGCAGACCACTGCCCATCTGTTATTTGTTTGAATATAAATACGTGCGTTTGTATCTACGCGTATGTGTATATACCTCCACCAACTATTCTGCCTCTATGTCTGTGCACAAATTTCAATGCAATGTATGCCACAAGGTTTGCGTATCTAACGGAAGTCTCAAAAGACATTTTAAGATCCGCAAAGATCAGAACTTATCGACAGCTTTCGGTGGTCCACATTGGATATGCAATCTATGTGGATGTCTTTCCAAAACATTGTCTGGTTTAACAAGCCACATCAGATGCCATGATGGTGCTAAGGTGTAGGTACAGGAGGTGGTCAAACTCTGCTTAAGGAGTCGGCAACCACCAACCACCATGCACACATACACACGCACGCATGAACTGTGTGTGTCTGTCTGTCTCTCTCTCTCTGTGTCTTTCTGCATCTCTCTTTAGATGTATACACCTCTCTCTCTCTCTCTTTCTCTTTTTCTAT
>NC_068989.1:93512474-93518015 GCF_001194135.2 Octopus bimaculoides
ATGTGAAAGCACGTGGTTGGATGTATAAAAGATAATAAGAGTGAAAAAACTACAGAAGGCTTGTGTTACATGGTTAAAGTATATATTTAAATTATGTCAGAAAATTGTTATAAAAATGTTATAAAATCTTTTTGGTATATAAACGTTGTATTTTGAGAAATAACCGGTTTCGTGTTGTCTTTTCAAATTTCTCTACTTCATTGTAACGTGTTCGTTCCAGTCTGAAAAAGAAGAGTTCTAGATAGGGGGAGGTAATTAGGGATTTCTTCCGGTATAGGGGAGATAATCGAAATCTAGGAGGTGGTAGAATTTGATTAATTTACCATGGTTTTGTTCTATATTTTTTTCCTTTTCTTCCCCCTCAGTGGGGTGTTGAATTTCCTTATTTAAATGTGTTAGCAATGGTTAAGTTTGGGTTTGTATTTTTGAATGAAAAAGGTTTCCTTATTTAATTTAATCTGTGTTGGTGTTTTAATGGCACATTGATAAAAAGGAAAGATTATAAATTGTGGTAGCATTTGTTTTGCGCATTTCCCAATATGATCACTAAAAGGTATCATTCGGTATTCTGGGTGTGCAATCTGCTGGCGGTGCAGAGTACATCTACGTCTGAGCGATAATCCTGTGGACCCTATCCTCCAGCCGTTACATCTAGTCCCAATCTCCTCTTTCCCTCCTCCCCTTCTTCCTCCTCCTCTTCATCATCATCATCATAATCATCTTCATTTAATGGATTCAACATTTTTCGTATGTTTTTCTCCTTTTCTTGTTCTTTCTTTTTGCGTTTTGAACTGTTGTGTGAATTTATATCTATTCGCATGCGCCAACGCATGAGTACTCGTATATTGTTACCATTGTTTTTTTATATAATAAATAAATAAATATTTATAGATTTATAAACACACAAACATATTGATGTTTATCTGAAAGCCATTCACCCATACAATTAATTTGCCGACACAGCGAAAGCAACTCTGGCCCATCCTCAATTCATAGTTTATATTATTAGCATTGTGTATCTATTATTTTGCTTGTGGCGGGCGTAAAGCAGTTTCCTCTCATCTCCAACATTTACATACCTATTACAATTCTCTTGATCAATCATTCGAAATCGGTCAATCATCTTGCCATTCATCAAACTCAGACAAAACCATCGCACATTCTGTCACACACAAAAGACCCACCACATCCATGTTACCCAGCCGTTACATCAATCGCCCTTGTCATTATTTGTTATGATCGTCGAAGTTATCATCATTGTTAGCTTTAATTGCATTGACGGCATCTTGACCGTCGTCGACGTCGTCGTCACCATCATCATCAACAGAAGCAGCAGCAATGACAGCAACATTGTCATTATCACAATCGTCATTAACAGTAACAATTCAACTATAACCGCCACCTCCATCACCACCACCACCACTACTAGTATCATCACAACTACCATCGTTACAGCCACAACCACCACCACTACCAATAACAACAACACTGACAACAACACTGCCCACACCCGCTCTGCTGTTGCTCTGCTCATCATCACCATCATCATCACCATCATCATCACCACCACCATCACCACCACCATCATCATCATCACCACCACCATCATCATAATCCCCATCATCATCATCACCACCACCATCATCATCATCACCAACACCAGCAAGAATAACAACAGCAGCAGCGGCACTACCTTCACCGGTGCGGTCACCGTCATCATCATCATAATCATCATCATCGTCATCGTCTTCGCCGTCGTCATCACCATCATTAACAGCGGCAACACCAGCAGCATAACGCCTAGCACCAACACCGACGCCAGAAGGCGCTGGTTGTATGAACTGGCGTGCAGAGATGTTGGGTTTTTTTTTTCTTGCATGACCAGGAAGGGTCAATTCTCCCCCGAATCATGCTCTCTTAGCTCCAACCAAAACAATCGCGACACATTGGATGTTGTAGTCCCCGATACACTATGATTCAGAAGAGGAGAGGAGATGATTATCGCCGGATAATCTGTATACAGTTGTCTGAATGATCGGGACTGACATGGGGGCTAAACGGTAAACGCAACATCAACACTACACAACCACACCATCTTTAGTATCACCACCACCATCAGCACCGCCGCCGCCACCATCACCACTATGACTACTATCACACAACCACCACCATCAGCAGCAACAACAACAACAGCAACAGCCACAGTGGCAACCGCAAACACATCCTTAACAGAAAAGCTGTATAAACAAACCGCCCCTTACAAACTAATCTAAGATAAAAAAAACAAGCGCTTTAGATTTCGTCGGTGATAAGGCTTCAAGTATATGCTGTCACTAAGGCAGGGAGCTAGCAGAGGCATTTCGGCCGTCTCTACGTTCTGAGTTCAAATTCCGCCGAGATCGCATTTGCCTTTCATCCTTTCGGTGCTTAGAGTAGAAAAGAATAAAATGAGTACCAGTTGATCATTAGCGTTGAAGCAATTGACTTGGCCCTCCACACCCACCGCCAAAACCACTGGTTCTGTACCAAAATTTGAAACCGATTTCTGTTGTTATTGTTTGTATTATTATGTTTTACTTGTTTCAGATATGGGATTGTGACCATGTTGAAATATTGTCTTGAAGGAACAGACTCCGTTTCAACTGTTCACAGCCCCGTCACAATTTCTGTTGTTATACGTAAACCGTAGCGGGAGTGGCTGTATGGTAAGTAGTTTGCTTACCAACCACGTGGTTCCAGGTTCAGTCCACTGCGTGGGACATTGGGCAAGTGCCTTTTACTATAGCTACAGGCTGACCAAAACCCTGTGATTGGATTTGGTAGACGGAAACTGAAAGAAGCCCGTCGTATATGTGTGAGTGTCTTCCATTATAGCCTCGGGCCGACCAAAGCCTTGTGAGTGAATTTGGTTGATGGAAACTGAAAGAAGCCCCTCGTAGATATATATATATATATATATATATATATAGTCCTGGGGTTTATTTGCTCGACTAAAGGCGGTGCTCCAGCATGGCCGCAGTCAAATGACTGAGACAAATAAAAGAATACATACAGGATTTGGACAAAATAATGGAAACATCTAGCATCATAGCATCGTAATTTTGAAATATCTATAAAACCGTTCAGCTCCCAAAATTACTGCAAAGCTTAATGTTCACCTCGAGAACCCAGTTTCCACAAAAACTGTTTGCTGGGAGCTGCACAAAGCCGGATTTCAAGGGAGGGCTGCAATCAGAAAACCACTACTTTCAAAAGCAAATGTTGCAAAGCGTTTAGAGTGGAGTAAAAACCTACAGAATTGGTCCTTAAAGCAGTGGAAGAATGTTATTTTCTCGGACGAGTCATCTCTTACCTTATTTCCAACCACCAGCCAAGTATACATGTGGAGAAAACCAAAAGAAGCATTTGACCCAGACTGCCTTCTTCCAATTGTTAAACATGAAAGAGGATCTGTGATGATCTGGGAGGCTATATCTTGGAAATCCACCAGCCCAATGGTTTCCCTTCATGGCAGAATTAATAGTCAAGACTATTTGAGTATTTTATCTGATCAAATTCATCCTATGGTTGCGGAACTGTTTCCGGAGGGAAACGTAATCTTTCAGGATGATAATGCACCAATTCACACAGCTGAAGCTGTTACTGAATGGCACGAGGAACATTCTAGTGAAGTTGAACATCTTATCTGGCCACCACACTCCCCCAAATCTCAATATCATTGAACATTTATGGTGCATTTTAGAAAAACAAATAAGGAATCGATATCCTCCACCATCATCACGACAAGAACTGGAGATTGTTTTACCTGAAGAATGGACAAAAATTCCTTTGGAAACAATTCAAACTTTGTATGAGTCAATACCTCGTAGAATTCTAGCTGTAATTACTGCCAAAGGCGTTCCTAAACCGTATTAAAATAAATTTGTTTGAAATTTTAAGGTGTGTCCATTATTTTGTCTAAACCCTGTATATACATATACATACATACCTTTATGTGTGTGTGTGTTTGTGCGTATATATATATATATATATATATATATATGCATGTATGTATATGCATACACACGCATGTATAAGTATGTATGTATGTATGTATGTATGTATGTATGTATGTTTGTATAGGAACATAGAATCTCAAAACATAAAACTATAAATTTTAGCTTACAAATATTGGGTAAAAAAACCCTTTTGCATAGAAAAACTCGAATGCTGCTCGTAGGATACGAACCTGCATTCAAAAGCGCTTTTAAACGAAACATTTGCATCCAATTTTTTATGGCTTTATACGCTTCGAGATCCAATGTTTCAAAAAACAGAATTATTTAGCGTTCTCTCACAAGTCTGTCTTTCTAGCTATCTATCTATCTATCTATCTATCTATCTATTTATCTGTATACGTATATTGTATTTATTTACATCTATGTCTATATAGCTAAATGTGTGTATATATGTGCGTGTGTGTGTGTGTGTGTGTGTGTGTGTGTGCGTGCGTGCGTGCGTGTGTGTGTACATATATGTGTGCGAGCGTGTGTAAAGACACAAGGCCGTATATTATGTGAAGCGAGTATTGTTAGTATTATCGATCACGATCCTTGACTGGTAGGCATTCGAACTGCGGAACGATCAACGGCAAATTTGACGTCCGCGTGTAGAGGGACGCAACTAAATACCACAAGTTATTTTTTATGCGATGCTCCATCGATTCTACTTCATTTTTTATAAATAAGTAATTTCAAATCTGAACTTTTGTGTTGATGAATCGTCAAGTTACATGACAGAATGTATCAACCTCACTCTATCTCATGTACGCATTCTTTCCCGCCCGGGATGTTAAAGGTAAAGACAAACTCGGTAGCATTTGCACTCAGGACACGAAGACAGAAAACTTTTCCCGGGGCTGGGAGATATCATATTGCAGCGTTCTATTGGTCTCTCCCCGCTTCTTTTCCCTAATAACCCAAAACAATTGAAGACTATAACCGCTGCTACTACTACTACTACTACTACTACTACTACTACTACTACTACTACACCATCACCACCATTGCTGCTGCTTCTGGCAATGTCTTTTATGTTTGTAAGGACCAGGTGACGCGTTCGAGACAATCGATTGCATAAAATGAACCTGTTGAACGCCCCTGCGTCTATATTTTAAGAGGGTCCCTCCCAACCACGCCCTAATGTCATAACTCCACATCTTTAGCGATTCACTGCGCCACTCTCCTCCCACCGCATTCTACTGTTTTAACTACACTTCACAACGATAACCGATCCCGCCCCATCCAACACAAACACACATACACACACATGAATGTATACATACAAACACATGTATATATACTTATTTATTTACATATATGTGTGTGTATGTATGTGTTTATATATACACATTTATATAGATATACACATAAATGCATGCGTAAATACATACACATAGATGTATGTGCATATGCGTGTACGTATATACGTATATGTGTGTGTGTATACACATTTATGGATATATATGTATGTATGTATGTATATATATATATATATATATAT
>NC_068989.1:93518182-93520453 GCF_001194135.2 Octopus bimaculoides
TATATATATATATATATATATATATATGGAGAGAGTGAGAGAAAGAGACAGACAGAGATATTTACATAGAAGCATAAACACATACACACATGTATGATGTAAGGAAACAAAAACTGCCAAAGAAAAAAGGGACCATGCGAGCAGAGAAAAGGGAGTTTATAGAAATATTGAGGGAGGTGAGAGAAATGGGTGGGGTGGACATACTAACGAGTGGACGGGTGGAGTGATGTAGGGGAGGGATAAGTGGTTAGGGTGTCAGATGGGGGAAGCATTGGACAACAATGTTATCGTAGGCATAGCTGAAACGTTAGTACAACCAGTACGGTTAGTATTGTTAGTACTATTCATATTACTACAACTACTGGTAGGGTGAGAGTACCCTAAGTGGTCACTAGGCCTGCTAGAAATAGCAGTCCAATCTCCCTCATATCAAGCTGTATGGTTTAAAATTGGAAGAGCATAATGGATAATGATTCCTTCGATGTGCAACCGCGTGTCTTCTTATCCTTCGCAACAAGTAACAACGGCGACGACAACAAGAGCATCAACAACACCAACAACAAATAGGACAACAATAACAACAACGATAATAATTCTTAATTGTAGCACAAGACCAGTAATTCTAGTGGGGAGGGTGTTAGTCGATTATATCGACCCCCAGTGTTCAAACGATCCTTATTTTATCGACCTCGAAGTGGAGTGTGAACCAGTTCCAGCACATGCCGGGAGTTATGCTTCAGCAGAGGAGAAAGGTGCAGATTCACTAGAACTGCGAGAAATAAAAGTGGAACAGAAGAAGCTGAAGAAACACTACAGAAGGAGGGATCCAATTTCAAAGCTGACCCTCCACAAGAAGTGACAACAAATACCAAGAAAAGAACAGTGGTGTACAGATCTCTGTCGACGACCATAAAGAAAATACGGAAGAAGCAATTGAAGAATGTCTGAAGGAAATTAAGCACCTGACAACATTCTATACAAGAGGCAGAAAATACGGCACAGTGGAGGTGAGATTTGCCAACGAACAGAAGGCAATAAATGACTCCACTGTGATGATGAAGACGGAAAATGGGTACTCCTTCGTACCTACGGCGGCAAAAGGGTCGCCAGAGTGAGAATAGGTAGAGGACCACCAGAAATCAAAGAAGTGTGGCTGGTGGCAACTGGAATGCACAAAACTGAGTAAGACGCCACAATTCTAAAGGGGACAAGGACAAAGAAGGTAAATTGCAGGGGATACGGACTAGAAATTGTCATCCAAAAGAACCGAAGGAGTAAGTAACCAGTTAAAAAAAATTACTGAGGTCGGTTTTTTTTTCGATTAAAACCTTGCAAGGCAGTGCTCCAGCATGGCTGCAGTCCAGTGACTGAAATAACAAATAATTAGAAGATAACATGGACGCCTCGAGGAATGTGAAGACGCAGGCTCGAGAGCGGATCATTTTCCGATCGGAGTCGGATGTCGAGGGTTTGTTGGACACAGTGTGAGACGACTGTTGTTATCATTAGTATTAACTCATCGTAAGGTAAATACCACCATGAGCGATGTCCAGACTAGAGTGGAAAAGGCTAGCCACTGAATTTGGTTAAAAAGAGACGATGAGCGATGGCTAGAAGAATATGGAGCTTTATTTGATAACCAGTTGATTTAACAAGCGAGAATTCATATCAGTGAGGTCGGTGGGGCGGTGCGCATTGATGCCGTCGAGAGGACCCAAAACGCACATTCTCTTCTGATGACCCCATGCACTTGCTGGCTTCCGGTATGCAGAGCTCTCGACTGGTAGTACTTGCATGCGCAAGTTGTTTGCAAAACATCATGCAAGTATTTTGGAAAACCTTTTATCTTTGTCTTGTTTCAGTCTTTAGACTGCGGCCATGCTAAGGCACTGCATTGGAGAATTTACAGTCGAATGAATTGACCCAGTACTTTTTTTTCGAGTCTTGTACTTATTCTGTCGGTAAGTTACAAGGAAAGCAAACACACCAACATCGGTTGTCCAGCGGTGGAATGACACACACACATACTCATTTACTCTTTTACACGTTTCAGTCATTTGACTGCAGTCATGCTGGAGCACCGCCTTTAGTCGAAGAAATTGACCCCAGGACTTATTCTTCGTAAGCCTAGTACTTATTCTATCGATTACTTTTGCCGAAGCGCTACGTTTCGGGGACATAAACACACAAATATCAGTCGTCAAGCGATGGCGGGGGTACAAACACAGACACATAAATAAATACATAATATATATGTATATATATATATAT
>NC_068989.1:93520985-93521663 GCF_001194135.2 Octopus bimaculoides
TATATATATTTGTGTGTGTCGCCCCACCCCACCATCACCTGACAACCAATGTTGGTGTGTTTACGTCCCCGTAAACTTAGCGGTTCGGCAAAAGAACCCGATAGAATAAATACTAGACTTACAAAGAATAAGTCCTGGTGTCGATTTGTTCGACTAAAGACGGTGCTCCAGCATGGCCGCAGTCAAATGACTGAAACGTGTAAAAGAATAAGAGACGAATACCACAAAAGAGAACAACTAGAACACACACACACACACATACACAGAGGCATACACATACATGCATACGCGCACGCACGCACGCACAACAGGCCAGACGATTCCAGACTATAAAGAACTCGCCGAGAAAGTGGGGAGCGTCACCATTGGTTACCAGCCAACGGATAAAAGACAACGTTATTTAGACCAGAGCAAAGCACTCCACTATCACCAGACACACACATACACACACACGAACACACACACACAAACACACACACAGGGACACACCTACACACACATATACATGTAAATATGTATTTATATGCATTTACTTCAATATATGCAAACACACAAAAGCACATCCATATATATATATATATATATACACATACATATATATATACAATATTATATATATACATATATATACATACATATGTATATATATATATATATATATATATATATATATATATA
>NC_068989.1:93522181-93522657 GCF_001194135.2 Octopus bimaculoides
TAATTTTTGTTGTTGTTGTTTGTGTTGTATCTATTTAGTTTAGCCTTGTTTTACACTGTGCACTTGGTGCAGCTGTTAGCTTGCATATTAAATCTGACCCCACTGTCAACGCGCCATTTCGCTTTCGAAAAAGAAAAAAAAAAAAAGACCATTTCTACTGTCCGCCGACCTTCGACAACACCACCCACCTACCTCTCTCTCTGATTCGAATAAAAAAATAAACACCACCACCACCATCTTTACAGTTGCCTCCAACGCCGCCGCACTTGCCGCCATAGCCACCACCACTACCACCATAACCACCAACTCCGCCACTACCACGACGGCGACGACGACCGCTCCCACCATTATCACCACCAATACCACTATCATTGACATTATCATCATCATCGTTACCGCCACTACCATCTCCATCACCACCACTACCACCACTACCACCACCACCATCATCATCATCATTATGAGGGGCAGTAGCA
>NC_068989.1:93522667-93528108 GCF_001194135.2 Octopus bimaculoides
ATCATCATCATTATGAGGGGCAGTAGCAACGACAACAACCACAACAGCAAGCCTATAAGTAACACAGTCGACACCCAACGAGGTTGTTGTTTGACATGTCAGAAACAACAGTCAAATTCTCTCAGTTCACTCCCTAACATTTCCCCTTAGAAAATGGGAACGGTCTATCTGGGGAGTGTTATGTTTCTAAAAGCACCTAGATGGTCACGGTTGGAATGCATTTGATGATAGTTCTGCCTGATCAACCCTGGCCTGGGGTTGAACACAAATAAGAACATTGTCAACAAGAACAACAATCAGCAACACCAAAATTACGACTACTAGCACCACCACCATCATCATCATCACCACTAACACTTGCCCCATTAAGATTGCACGACAAGCTAGAAATAATAACTAAATCTCTTGCATATAGCAATTTACAATCTTAAAAAGAAAGAAAATCCATTCATACATCTGCCAGCATGAGCATTAAGAACATCCACCATTGACGCCCAATTTAAATACGTAAAACGGATCTTTGTAGTTTTCGTCACTGTTTACAATTTTGTTCCAGTTGTTCTTAAATTTGGTGGTAAATGAATTAAGTTTTTTTATATCCTAATCATGTAAAGGAAATTCATTTTTCCTATAAATTCATAATTAAAAAGTTATTAGCCATTAAAGTTTGCAAAATTTGGGTATTTTAGCGAGTATTTTACACATCACCGTGGCGAAAATCTTTTCAACGTTGAAAAGAAAAAAATCAAACAGCGTTTCATTTCTGTGTGAGTATATGTGTGTATATGTGTGTATATGTGTGTATATGTGTGAGTATATGTGTGAGTATATGTGTGTGACAATGGAGAGGCAGCGAACGCGTTGTTTTCTGATTGGTTGAAAATTCTGCAAATTATCAAAATTCGAACATCTGTAACAACTTTGCAAAATTTTTCTGAAATAAATGAATAACAAATTCGGATTCAGCGTCACAAAATACATCTATATGATACATTGAAATAATTATTTTAAAGATAGTTTTAAACAGTAACGAAAACCACAGAGATCTTGTAAAACTCGCCATTTTCATTACCACTAATAAACAGCCATCATCACCAACGTCCCCACCAACCTCCCCACCAATTGTATCAACTAACTGCAAACGTGAGAGCGAGGTTGTTAGCTCTACATCAGTGTCTCACAAAATGTGGTTCGCAAGAGAAATTGCAAAGGTACATCAAATTAGAAAAAAAACATAGGACTCCACCAACAAAATGCAAAATGTGTGGAGTTCTTCCACAACCATTTTATCGTTGTGTGCAAGGGTTTTCAGCAATATTTGTAGCACTAAATAAATTTTGGGTTAGTGAATGATATGCAAATGGACCTCTTTGAAACTGTACGTTGAACTGAGTTGACCGATCGAATGAAGCAGTGTGACAGCCTAGTGGCCTGGTGCTCCAAAGAACTCTTAATTGTCACTGTATGATGGACAAAGTTGATTGTTATTTGTCACTTGTGTTCAAGTGGCAGATGATTGCTAGACGACTTTTAGTCAACTCTTAGGGTATGAGCCTTCAGTGTATGCAATACTTGGCTTTCTCTTTAAACTAGGGGGTCCTTCAAAGCGGGGAAAAGATCTTTGCAGCAATGTCTAAAGCATTATAAGCAATAGCACTTGAGAGCATAACCGCCATTTTTTTATCTCTGTAAAACAGCACATATTGAAATTGCTTGCTGCTTGACAACCAGTGCTGGTGTGTTTACGTCCCCGTAACTTAGCGGTTCGGCACAAGTGACTGATAGAAGAAGTGTTAACTAGCCTTAAAAAAATAAGTCCTGGAGTTGATTTATTCGATTAAGAAATTCTCCAAGGCGATGCCCCAGCATGACCGCAGTTTAATGATTGAAGCAAATAAAAGATAAATGATATATATATATATATATATATATATATATATATATACATGTATACGACGGGCTTCTTTCAGTTTCCGTCTACCAAATTCACTCACAAGGCTATGGTCAGCCGGAGGCTATAGTAGAAGAAACTTGCCCAAGGTGCCACGGAGTGAGACTGAACCCAGAACAATGTGGTTTGTAAGCAAGCCACTTACCACACAGCCACTCTCACCCCCACCCATCTCTCTCTCTCGTTTTTTTGCAGCGTTTTGAAAAGAGTGGTTTTACCCGAAATATCACACCTAACTAAATATATCTGAGCTAACAGTTCACAGTCCTCTGATATTGTGATATTTATTTATGCAATGATGTACCTACTTTGCTATTACCATCTATAACGGATGGTTTTTAGTTAATAGTTAATTACAGTGAACAATTAAAAGTTTCCTCTTAATATGGTGACAAGTCTATAGATGATGCCGCACTTTATTAATTACAAAAATCTTTCTCTTTCTTCTTCTTTCAACGCTGTTTTGCCGAACCGCAACGTTACGGAGTCATTAATTTTCTGTACTTAAAATTTATCTCCTTTTCTCTTTCCCACTTTCTGATTCTCCTATTTTCTCTTTTCATCCCCACTTCTCTAACCATCGTTCTCTTTATCTGTCTGTTTGTCTGTCAGTCTGTCTGTCTCTTTCTCTCTCTTTCACACACATACATGCACACACACACACATCTACACATGCACTCACACAAACATCCAAAGCCAGCTTATTTATTGCGGTCTCTACTTCACACTTCATTGACTTTCGCCAGCCGATACAATTTTGTCACTTTACCATCTCTTTATTACCCACCCTCTCTCTCTATTCCATCCCCCTCCTGTCTTCTTTTTCTCTCTCCTCTTCTCCGAGACTCCTTACACACGGTTTCATAATCACACACACACACACACATGCACTGATGAGGTACAAATTCAAGCACACCCAAACCCACCTGCAATCAAATACAAGCACGCACTCACACAGAAACACAGCATAAGCGTACGCATACACACACCTTCATATCATTCATATAACACGTCCGCAAACACACCAACCAAAATACCACGCAACCGTAAGCAAATTACACACACACATATAATCACACATACTACTTATACATCTACGCAGTAGAGACAAGCACACACAAATACACACACACACACACACACACACACACACACACACACACACACACACACACACACACACACACACACACACACACACACACACACACACATACGATGAGCTTCTTTCAGTTTCCCTCGACCAAATCCACTCACAAGGCTTTGGTGGGCCCGAGGCTATAGAAAAAGACACTTGACCAACGTTCCATACAGTGAGACTGAACCCGGAACCATGTGGTTGGGAAGCAAGCTTCTTACCACACAGCCACGCCTGCGCCCAGTTTCATTTAAGATTTATATTTGAGTTCGCGTAATGAGGTAGAGCCGGTCGCTAACAAAGTGACAAGGCTTTTGAGTTAAGAGAGTTCCTGATGTTTTGTAAATGTGTGGTTGAGTTGGTTGAACTGTTAATCTATACACCCAAGTGTGTATTCATCTATTCTGCTAAAGTATCATAGATGGAGGATTTTGCGAATGCCTTACAGATCTTCATTGTGCCACTAATAGATTGGATTTGAAAATGCGCTTCAGCTTCTTTTCCTCGTTCTTTGAAAAGACTTGTGCATCTCTATATCAATGTATGTATGTATGTATGTATTGACGGATAGAGAAAGAGAGAGAGGTGGGGAGAGAGACCTTTACAAGATCCCAGACATGGCGGAATCTTGTAACAATATGGACTCCCATAAAGTTACTCATGGTACCAGGTTATGGTGCTAAACGTCAAGCATCCAAAGAGTTTACCGGTGGGAGTGGATTTCAACTCGAACCGCAAAGAGAACGAACAAATAGCACGAGAAGCCCGTTATTACACTTCTAGCATTATTCCAGTTCTGCAAATCCGCTGTTCTAGATTGGTTCACTTTTTTCCCCTCGACCCTCAATAGATGAAAGGCAAATATGACCTCAACACGATTCGAACCCAGAAGAAAAGGAGCTGAAATACGGTGACGCGCGCGCACACATTAAAATTACGGCGTATGTTTTTATTTCTTTCTTTATTATCCACAAGGGGCAAAACATAAAGGGGACAAACAAGGACAAAGAGACTAAGTCGATTACATCGACCCCAGTGTGTAACTGGTACTTATTTAATCGACCCCGAAAGGATGAAAGGCAAAGTCGACTTCGGCGTATGTTTTTATTAAACATATGGAGTAACTGGCTCTCCGTCGGTTACGACGGCGAGTGTTCTAGTTGATTTAATCAGCGGAACAGCTTGCTTGTGAAATTAACGTGTAAGTGGCTGAGAACTCCACAGACATGTGTACTGTTAGCGAAGTTCTCAGGAATTTCAGGGAGATTCGGTGTGACGCAAGATGTGGCAAGCTTGGCCCTCTGAAAAACAGGTGCAACGACTAAATGGTCGTGAGTCATATACTCTTAAACACAATGTCACGCGCCTTCATAACGAAGAGACAAAGTAGGTACATTGGTTAAACCACGCCTTTTTCTCTTTTTTGTCCAAATAAATCGGATCAATTTCATTAGTCTTAGATTGTTACCGTTTCAAAAATCCGCGTCAAAACGGTGAAAATCCAGCTTATGTCGGTGTGCTATTCCGAAAGTCTGCCAAGGCATTCTATTGCGAAAATTACCCAGCAACGACGGGATACTCAGCTAGTATATATATACACGTATATATATATGTGTGTTTATGCGAGTCAGCGCGCATACACACACACACACACACACACACACAAACACTCATACAAGCACGCAACAATACCACAGCATAGCCACCCCACCGTTCATTGACTGAAGCGAATAAAAGTAACGAGTTCATTTCATTGCTACCTTCGTTTCCTCCCTTCTAACTACTCGCTTTCTCTGCATCTACTCCGATCGTCTGCTTCAATCAATTTCCTGCATCCTACATCCATCAGCCGCGATATTATTGAAGAACAGCAGCAATATCAGCAGTAGAAAAACAGCAGAAACAACAGCAACAACAGACACTAATAAGAAATAGAAAAACAAAAGCACCGTTTTCGGTCGCCAAGCTCCGCTGACTGCCGGACGGTTGGCTGGTCGGTAAGCAGCTAGTGAAGTGTTTAATGGTTAGATGATGATGGCCGATGCCGTTTGCTAAAGAGAAAATAGGGTCTCGCAGGCGATGCTTCATTGCATACAACATCTGTTTGTAACAGAAAAACGCTACGACTTATTCTCACTGGCTTTATTGCGTTTACTATGACTGACATTCACACATGTCTACGTCTCCAATGGACGGCGAGACATGGCGGCTTTCACCATTTTTTCTCCATTCATTTTGCGTTTATTATAATTTCTTTACACGTGTGTCCATAACCGTCAGATATGTAAATAAGTATGTATGTATGAATGTATGTATATATATATATATATATATATATATATATATATATAT
>NC_068989.1:93530304-93531703 GCF_001194135.2 Octopus bimaculoides
TCTCTCTCTCTCTCTCTCTCTCTCTCTCTCTCTTTCTCTCTCTCTGTGTCTCCCTCTGGCTGTATGTGTTTATTTCTCCGTTCGGGAACATGCGTGCAAGTGTACGCGGACGTGTGTGTGTTTGCGTTCAGTGCCAAAAAGTACTCACGCCAAAAATAGGTTGATTATCCAGTCAGCTGTGTCATGTTCCCAACATGCAAATCAGCCGCGCCCAATCGTCTTGTTTCTCTCCCCTCCCCTGTTTATCTGCCCTTCGTCCATTTCCTTCAATTCCTCGCAAACAATACTGTAATACTGATTATTTCATTACCCTGCGATGCTCACTCGAGTAAGTGAGGTCAGATTTGAGGGAGATTTGACTGCTATTTCTAGTAAAACAAGTAACTATCCAGAAATGTTCTTCCTTCATCTAGTAAACATCACTGTCATATCAAGTGGACAAAGGAGGTTCTGGATGGATACTGACACTGCCAGAAATAGTAGCTAAATCTCACATCAAATCGTACCTCATCATTGTGGAAAATGACAGGTCGGATATTGAAGTACTGGTTTCCCTGCTCTTAGGGAAACATGATGGAATAGTCACAGCGAGAATGCTTTTGCTCAAGGGTTGACCAGGGCTTAAACAACGACGACACCCACCACCACCACCACTACAACTACTACTACTACTACTACTACTACTACTACTACTACTACTACTACTACTACTACTAACTGGCTAACTGGTAAAATTGTCCAGTATTTTTCCGCCTCCAGCATCCAAGTCGCCAGCCAACCATTACGTTGACCATTTCCGCCACTTCCGGTATCTTTCTGGATCATGTGATTGATTTGTTCTATTCACAAATTAATAAATGAAAGAAAATAAACAAAATGACAAATATACTTGTTTGTGTTTATTTTCCGTCTACAAAATGAATGAAACAGACTTGTCAGATACGACAAAATACGTTGGTCTTCTTTCCGTTTTTCTTATTAGGAACTTCTTAAAAGTTACAAAAGACTTATGGAGTATCTATAGGGGAGTCGAATAGAAATAAAAAAAAAGAAAAGAAAATGGCGGAAGAGCGTAAAGTGAATGGCTGCTATCAAGAAAAGGGCCATCGAGTCAAAGATCAGAGCTAATCTCAAGTTAATTTATTTTGCTTTTATTCACCCATCACTCACCCAAGCTTTAAAATGTAATTATTTTCACCAAGGCGTAGGAGTGGCTGTGTGGTAAGTAGCTTGTTTACGAACCACATGGTTACGGATTCAGTCCCACTGCGTGGCACCTTGGGCAAGTGTCTCCTACTATAGCCTCGGGCCGACCAAAGCCTTGTGAGTAGATTTGGTAGACTGAAACTGAAAGAAGCCCGTCGTATATATGTGTATATATATATATATATATATATAT
>NC_068989.1:93532294-93545615 GCF_001194135.2 Octopus bimaculoides
ATATATATATATATATATATACATATGTATGCGTGTGTATATGTTTATGTGTCTGTGTTTGTCCCCCCAACATCGCTTGACAATCGATGGTGGTGTGTTTACGTCCCCGTAACTTAGCGGTTCGGCAAAAGACACCGATAGAATAAGTACTAGGCTTACAAAGAATAAGTCCTGGGGTCAATTTGTTCGACTAAAGGTGGTGCTCCAGCATGGCTACAGTCAAATGACTGAAACAAGTAAAAGAGAAAAAGAGCTCTTAATTATTTTTATGCTTTATTTGCTTATTTTTATAAGTGTTGTTTTTTCTCCTCTACTCTCTATTTCTCTTTCTCGCAACCCTTGATCCTTCTCTTTTTCATCAGTAGTTTTCAGCCCCTTTTTTTCCCTATGGAACCCACTGAATCCTGTTTTGCTCAGCTTCCAGCCCCGTAATTTTATGCTTTAAAAAGATCCTATTATGTACATTATTTACAATGGACGGATAGGTATCCTCATCTTATTTGTTGCTGTTACTACAACGTTTCGGCTGATGTATTCTCCTGCCTTCATCAGGTGTCCTGGTGGAATTTCGAACTCAAACCTTTATTTGACTAAATGGGGTACTCTGTTCTCACACCTAAGGTACTTTTTGCTGATGTTATTATTATTGTTTATTCAGGTCACTGACTGGGATTGAACCCGAAATCTTGTGCAGATATGAGTAGAATATGAGAACCGGTATTAAGGAAAGATACAAAAATGATAGGTTTATAAGCCCTAAAATTCACTCTATAATTGCTCACGGGCATATAGCGTAGTAGTTAAGAGCGCAGGCTACTAACCCCAAGATTTCGAGTTCAATGACTTGAATAAATAAAATCACCAAAAAATACCTTAGAGGTGAGAACAGAGTACTCCAGAAGTCAAATAAAGGATTGGGTTCGAAATTCTTCCAGAACACCCGATAAAAGCTGGAGAGTACATCAGCCGAAACGTTGTGGCAATAACAAACAAGATGAGGACACATATCCGCCTAATGAAAATAATGTAAATAATGTACAGAATTCCTCATCTCAAAACTATGGAATAACGCTAATTGTTTATTTTCACATATTACGTAAACATCAATTGCTTATTCTTTGTTTTCGGTCTTTGACAATGAATAGTGGAAAAATTGCAATTAGGGTTATTTTATGCTACCTGTGGGAAGACGGATTGAGTTCAAGGGCAGCGGAAAAGAAATCAATAAAGTGAAAGGTCCAGGGACTGACAACGACGTTTCAAAGGAAGATCACGTGAGCCTCGAAGAAAAACAAATGTCAGACAGACCTTTCGTTGAAGAGGATGGGCCTTGCTCGAAAGAGTTGAATAAAAGTCAACCACAAGCATTTGGAAGTTATTGGCAGGAGTTGGTCATTCACAAGCCGCCATCAATTGACGCCTCCATACGCTCGGCCTCGTGAACAGACGCTGTTGAGATCCTATTATATTTTTATAATTAGATATTATTAAGAACTGTGTAAAAAATTGTTGAAATATTTTGTCTCTTCTAGAAGTATAACCAATTTATTTATCATAAACTTTAGCAACGAAACCTTATATGGACCCTCAAGGGTTATATGGACCGCAGTTGAGGACCATTGGGCTACAAGGATGTTGACGTCATAAGGATTTATAAACTTTCGAGAGAACAAGAAATAATCATTTTTAGGAACAGTGTATCGCGAAGCAAATAAAACTATGAATGATAGGAGGTAAATATTGGGTTGAAAATCCATTTTGGACAGAAAGATGTTGAAGGCTGCTGCTCAGAGAATTTGTTCGAAGGCTACGGAACTGGTTGAAAGATCTCAGGGATTTCAGTATAGGCGTAGACATGGCTGCGTAGATTAGAAGCTTTGTTTTGAAATTACATGCATTCGGGTTCAGTTCCACGGTGTCATATCTTAGGCACATTGTCTTCTACTGTTGCCTGGGTCGAACAATTTCTTGTAAGTGAATTCCGTAGACGGAGATTGTGTGGAAGCCCGTCGTATGCACATACATATATCCTTGCGTCTGTGCTTGTCCACCACCGCCCCCACCACAACTTCTTGACAACAGCAACAACAACAGTAACAACAACATCTGTCCAGTAGCATAAATAAGCATCAACTGGGTATATTTGTAGGTAGAGGCGCACGAGCTTTGACTGCAACGCTCAAACGTTTCTTAATGGCTTCATCAAAGAACAACGGCCAGTAACCTTGAGCCTTTTCAGCCTCCGCCAACTTTCCAACTGCTGTGAATACCTACAAAAGAATCGACTCTTCTAAAGTTACCCTCGGATCAGGCAGCTGTTTAAAACCGGGCAACAGACTGAAACTTTCGCACCAAACATGAATGAATTTATAATTAAATATTATTTTTATTATTTACTTGCGTGTTCGTTATTTTGTATATCATTTTTTAAAAATCGATTTATTTTAAGTCATGTTTTGTCCATTTGTCTTTTGGTTTATTAAATCAATTAATTATACAAATTAATCATTACCAAACGACCACCACAACAAGCACTATTACCATCACCGTCGCCACCACAATTATTACCACTCTCACAGTCACCATCATCATCACCATCATCACCATCGCCACTCCCATCACAGTCGCCAATCTCTACCACAAGTATTATCACAAGAAACATAAGAAAACAGTCACAGGTCCGGCTAGAAATAGCAACCGATTCTCCTTCAAATCATATATTAGCGATTAAAGAAGGATTCTCAATGTGATCCGAGGTTTAATTGAGATCGGGGAAAAGGCGGGATTAAGACGGCTGAAGTGCCTTTTGTGGTGGGTGGGTGGGATCAGAACCACGAGGAGCCCCCAAAGGACAAAGACAGCAACTGCAACAGCAACAACAACAAAAGCAAAGACGACGAAAATAACAACTACAACAACATAATCATCATCAGCAGCACCACCACCACCACAGCCAGTTACAACAGCCAAAACAATCGTCTACCAGCACCGTCAATTGTAGCATTTAGTATGAGTCTCCGGGTGCATTTATAAGTGCAAGGGTACACGGTGAATTGGGTAATTCACAGTTGCAATGAATAGACATATTAGAGGACTCTATGGAAGCACTTCTTACTTTCTCACAATTGTATCACACACGCATACACACACACACACACACACACACACACTGATAAAGGGTTCATAAAGTACAGCTGTTGTTGTTAGATTTATTGTTGAAGTTGCTATCGACGGCGGTGGTGTCAGAATTTCACCGGCGTATACAGACACCCGGATATATGTATGTAACTATGCACTTATGAATACACACACACACACACACACACACACACACACACACACACATCTATATACATACATGCTTACATACATGCATACATACATACATACATCCTCATACTTATGTGTGTATGTAAATATGTATAATTTTTATAAATGTGTATTGCATATTGATACGAACATGCGCACACACGCACACAAATACACCCCACCCCATATATATATATATATATATATATATATGTGTGTGTGTGTGTGTGTGTGTGTGTGTGTGTGTGTATAACTATATACATATATATGTATAGATGGATATATATATAATCCCAAGCTATTACAATATTCAATATACGAACCTGAATATTGCAATAACTTAAGATTCAAGGGGCCACAAATTTTTAATGCCCTACTACAGAACATCAGGGATCTGCAAGGTGTAGATATGCAAGTCTCCAAAAAACGTCTAGACAGCTTTTTATCTGAGATACCAGATGAACCCACATCGCGGCAGGAGGCACAAAGAAGAGCGGCAACGTCCAGCTCGCTACTTCACCAGAAGCAATTCTGGAAAAATACTCAGATGCAGTTAAGGCGGTGCACCAGCATGGGCTCAACCTATGGCTGAAAGCCGTAAAAGTTGAAAGATAAAGGATACTCTCTTTTTACTCTTTTACACTTTTACTCTTTTACTTGTTTCAGTCATTTCACTGCGGCCATGCTGGAACACCGCCTTTAGTCGAGCAAATCGACCCCAGGAATTATTCTTTGGAAGACTAGTACTTATTCTATCGATCTCTTTTGCTGAACCGCTAAGTTACGGGGACGTAAACACACCAAGACAAGGTAGAAAAAGCTAAAATGACTATCTATCTGTCTATCTAGCTATCTGTCTATCTATCTATCTATCTATCTGTCTATCTATCTATCTATCTATCTATCTATCTATCTGTCTATCTATCTATCTATCTGTCTATCTATCTATCTATCCTATCTATCTCAATACGCTGGGTGCTAAAACACTCGAAAGTCTTAGACACGTGAGGCAACTCACCCCTAATCCCATTCAGGAGTGATGAATACCGATATTTCGATATTTTTGTGGCTTATCAACAGCACCTACACAAATCGATTGCGATTCGATTCGTCCCCGATATATGAACATTTGATGAAGAGTTTTTGTAAAGTGACAACCATATTTTAGCATATTAATTTTCTTTATGAAGAACCCATTGTGGAACAGTCCAAAAGCATATTCGTGACTTTATGGTTTACTAGTCTCATCAAGGTTCCAAGGCAAGCAAAGCAGCAAAGAGTCTTCAAATGGTTTCTTATTAAGATTCAGTGAATGAAAGAACTTGCTGAAGTTGGTTTGAAAAATTCAGACATAGCAATTCTTATTTATTTGAGCTGAAATCAGGATGTCTTTGCAAGCAGAAGAATGAAATGCTAAACGCAATATTTGCGAGGAACATTAGAATGACGGCGAGAGAGCTTTCCACTGGAATTAATGTTAGCATTATGAGGATTCATAATCCTTGGAAGATACAGAAAAAAATTGGAAGAAAGGACAGTAGATTCCGATTGCTCTCTCCAAAGTAATATTGGCTTCACGTTTTGGCACAAGGCCAGCAGGATCATGGGGTGGGGGATAAATTGAATACAGCAACCTCATCGTTCAATGGGTACTTACTTTATCGACCTCGATGCGATGAAATAGCAAGCCGACTTCGGGCGGAATTTGAACTCAGAAAGTAAAGTCAGAAGAAATGCCGCTAAGCAGTGTGTACCGTGTATTAAGAATTCTGCCACTGCGCTGCTGAATCCTCACAATAATATAAAATGCAGCAAAGGCGGTAGAAACGTT
The DNA here is from genome assembly GCF_001194135.2 of Octopus bimaculoides. NCBI lineage: Eukaryota > Metazoa > Mollusca > Cephalopoda > Octopoda > Octopodidae > Octopus > Octopus bimaculoides. The sequence goes on from NC_068989.1 coordinate 93,537,435, forward strand.
GCCATGCTGGTCAAAAAGCTTAGCGATATCTTGTCCGTCCTTACGTTCTGAGTTCAAATTCTACAGAAGTCCACTTTGCCTTCCATTCTTTCGGGGACGATAAAATAAGTACCAGTTATACACTGGGGTCGATGTAATCGACTTACCCCTCCCCTAAAACTTCTGGCCTTGTGCCAAAATTGGAAACCAATATTAAATGCGGCAGATAGTGGCTAAGCCTCATATCCATCCCCCAAAAGCCTGTATCATGTCCACGAGCAGAACTTGACTTATAGAAAAAAATTATTGAACGTTTGCTGTTATATGGAAGGAATTATTCATTGTTGAACGTTTAAAGCTGATTCAAACAGTCTCTTTCAAAATCTACAGTTATCAAATTTATCATTTGACATCTTTGGATAGAAAATATCTTGTCTTAACATTTTACAGAGAGGTTACTCCTTCGTCAACAAAATGATCGACCCTACATCGCATAATTCACTAAAATTATACCAGAATCATTCGATCTACCCCTACAGCCTCCAGATATTGCCCCATCCAACCTTCTCTTCTTTAGATCTTAGCATCACCATTTAGACAAGGAAATTATGGCTAGCAGGGAAGTGGGGGTTAGAAAATACATAATTTAATTGGAAACCTAGGAAAAATTTCAAAACGAGCATTTCAAAAAATGCTTACAAATAGTTGGAGAGAAATGATTGAAAAAAAAAAAAAGAAACGAATGAAATTAGATGGATCATTAAATTTGATGTATTAAATATCCTTTCTATATTCTTAACTCAATACTAAAAGCCAGGCGGAAGCATCCGTTAAACCTGATATACATTATACCGACTTTATAATATCATAATCTATCTATCTGTCTGTCTATCTATACATGCTTACACACACATATATATATACATACACACACACACACACACACACACACACATACATATTCATTTATATATACATATATATATATATGTACATATATATACGCATAGATATACATTATGTATAATAATGTATATTATATATATCAAATACAAATGTATATTGATAAACATATAAACATTATGCATATTAAATGCATACGTATGTTTGTATATGAATACATATAAACATACATGGTGTGTATATATATACATATTATGTATATGTAGTATGTATAATATATATATAATATGTATTTTAAATACATATGTATATATATATAGTTACATATACAATATATATATAGGTACATATATATTATATATGTATGTATATTGTTTTTATCTGGGGATGGTTATATGTGTGTGTGTGTGTGCGTATTATATAGGATATATAGGTGGCATGCGTACGCACACACGCACATACATACACACACACACACGTACAGCCCCTCACCGCCCCTCACCACCTCTCACCGCCCCCTAAATATACACACAGTAGTGAAGAATATAAGGCAGTGTGTCAGCTTCCTGAACTATTTAACATAACCACAATATAACTTGAGATGCCATTTCCGTCTCACTAATCAGATTTCAATGAAGCAGACGACACACACGTGTCTGACGTACGCCATGTTGGTGGTAGTGGAGGTGTCGGTGGTAGTGATTGGGGTGGGGCGGCGGCGATGGTGGTGGAGGTAGTGTTGACATTGGTGGTTATGTTAACGATGATGGTGGTAGTGGTGGTGGTTGCTCCTGTCCTTGTTGTGGTAGTGGTGACAGTTGTGGCAGTGGTGACAGTTGTGGTGGATGTGACGGTGGTGGTGGTGGTGGTGGTGGTGGTAGTAGTCGTTGTAGTGGTACGAAATGAAAAAGGTAGTCATAGTAGTTGTAGTGGTGGTGGTATTGGTGAAATATTAAATAGGGAGAGTCATGATGCTAATCGTGCAGTGTTTGTGTTGATAGTTGTAACAAGTTGTTAAGGCGTTACATCGTCGTCGTTGTTGTTGTTTCATCTCAGCTCAGCCATGACCACATAGATACATAATCAACAGGCATTCCAACCACGACCATCCTGTCTGCATTAATGTTTTGAGAGACAATATATTCAAGATCACATACGGTGTGTAAACTTGAGGGCAATTCGATTGCATTTTCTAGCAGTTCAAACGACCACCTAGAGATACCTTTGTTGGTTCCTAGACGCAGTGGGTTTTCCTCATCGTCGTAGTGGCCGCCCTTGTTAGCCTTTAGCCCAGTATCAGCGCCGTTTTGGCGTCGCTAATTCGACGCTGACTTATTTGACATCAGACTTTTTAATGTCTCTCTAGTTCGCTCGCTCGCTCGCTCGCTCCCTTTTCTCTCTCTCTCTCTCTCTCTCTCTCTCTCTCTCTCTCTCTCTCTCTCTCTCTCTCTCTCTCTCTCTCTCTCTCTCTCTCTCTCTCTCTCTCTCTCAAATGTGTGTGTGTGTGTGTGTGTGTGTCCCACCACTACTTGATAACCGATATTAGTGTGTTTATTGCCCGAAGTTTAGCATTTCGGCAAAAGAAACCAATTAAATAAGTACAGACTTAGAAAAGTACGTACTAGGAGTAGTTCGTTCAACTAAAAGTTGGTCAAGACGATGCCCCAGCATGGCCACAGCCATTAGACTGAAACAAAACATAAGCTAAAGATGTCTTGAGTCGATGTGAGATTAGGAATTGCTGCTACTACTGCTGTTGTTAATATGGTGGTGGTTGTGATGGAGATGCTGGATGTGGTAATGATGATGATGCTGATGGTGGTGGTGATGAGGATGACGACGACGATGGTAATGATGACGACGATGATGATGATGATGATGTTTGTGGGAGTGGTTTTAGTCGTAGTGGCGGTGGTAGAGTTGGGCGTGGTATTGTTGTTGGAGATGGTGGTGGTGATGATGAGGATGAGGAGGAGAAGGAGAGGATTATGATGATGATGATGATGATGATGATGATGATGATGGTGATGATGATGGTGATGGTGACGGTTAATAGTGTTGGTCCTCCCGATGATGGTAGGGATGTCGATCGTGTTAGTTAGTTGTTGTATAAGTGAACGTGGTGGTCATGGTGTGGTGGTGATCACGGGGTGGAGTGGTACTGGTGGGGATGGAGATGGTAGCGGCGCGGTGGGTTTTTCGAAGGTGGTTGCAAATATAGAAAGAACCAGAAGAGATTTTACGAGAGTAGTCCTAATTCTATTTCGTTTTATTTTATAGCACGTGGGAACAGGAAGAGTAAAAAGATAACGAAAGCACACACACACACACACACACACACACACACACAGAAGAGGCTGAGGAAACGTCACGTGTGATTGTATACTGATGAGCGAGATAAATCATAGTGAAACGACGTGATAGTCACTGGGATGGATGGATGGGTGCTGCTGTGGTAGATGTTTGTATGAATGCTTGTATGTGTGAGTTTGTGTGTGTTCGTGTGTGTGTGTGTGTGGCTACTACTGCTGTTTTAGTCAGGAAAAAGGGTTAAAGTATATAACATTCGTGGCCCCCTCAAAGACTGACCGGACCGATACGGTTTAATATTCTGATTGAGAATCCATCGGATAACGTCCACTGAAAACAATGCAATTCAACGAGGGAGTCATTGCGTGGTTACTCCACTTCTGCTCGAAATGGCAGCCAATTCCCGCTCGAACCACACCTTACGAAGAAGAAAAAAGCATAGACATTCGATAATATACGCAATCGGATTGACGATCAACTCTAGTGACGCTTTATGGCCATTCTTCAGCATTTATTACCAATATTAATCACATAATATGTGAGTGTTTGCTTAGTTAGTAGTTTACTAAATAAGAACGGGATTAAAATGGGTTGAACCGAAAGAATTGGCCCGATTCCAATCATATAGAAGCTGTATTCATAAGTGTTCATATATTCTGAGAAGATTCCTGTAATTAAGAAGAACAAGAAGAACAATATTAAAGACGAGTCATCATATTTGAATATTCAATAAATAAATAAATCAAATTTATTTTTAATCATTAATATCTATAGTAAGGTGTCAAGCGCCGGACAAAATGCTTAGCAGTATTTCGTCCGTCTTTACATTCTGTGTTCACCTACCACCGAGGTCGATTTTGCCTTTCACGTTTTGGAGATCGATAAAACAAGTACCATTTCAGCAATGGGGTCATTCTAATCGACTTACTCTAAACTCGCTGGCCTTGTGTCAAACTTTCAAACTAATATCTATGGTAAGTACTGTCTCGTGTGTTCGCATTCATAGGGTCCGTGAACCGGTTTCCGTGGTTGGGAAGTGATCGAGAGCACAACATCGGCCCACCCCGCGTGGCGGAACGCCAGTCCATCCCAGGGTTACTACACTTACAGTTGAGTTGATTGGAGCAACGTGAAATAAATCGTGTTGTTCAATAACGAAACGCCTGGACCGGGAATCGAAACCAAGATCTTGCGAGTGACATCTTAACCATCTTAACCACGGACCTTCTTAATAATATCTATATATTTCTAAACAATATATAGATATCGAAGAAATTAATGCAATGGATCTTCGTCGGTTTCGGCATTGAGCTGTCAATTAATCAATGAAATTGCTCTTTCGTTGTATTAACGTGAGAAGTGGTTCAATACACCACAGACACGTATGCTCTTAAATTATTCTTCCGGCAGATTCTACATGATAATGCATGTGGCAGGGTTGGGCATTTGAATTACAGTTGCAACCTACCTTTGAACGTGCTTCCGCACAGTGTCTAGCAATCCGGTTTCACCCATGATTATTGATCGACTCAAGGCTTTAGTAAAAAGGAGGCCTCAAATACAAGACAATGAGCTTGGTTTGAACACGAGATGTTGTGATTATAAAGCAAACTTCTAAGCTATACTATGAAATAGCTGAAAGTTAAAAAAAAAAAAAGTGAAAAAGATTTCTCACACACTACAGCGTGGGCTAGAACACGAGATCTCGTGATTATAAAACAAACTTCGAAGCCATCAAGTTATACTAAGCAAGAAGGAAACGATTTGCGGGCTTCGTTCACCGCTGATGACGCCGCTTCTACTTGCTCGTTGCTCGGCTGAGGCTGAGGCTGCACTGTTAGAGGGCCGACGAGTGCGAGGGGGCCCGGCCGCGGCTTACGAAACCGGCTGGATGGCGCCGGAAAGGCGAGGAGGAGGCGACGACGACGGCGATGTTGGCCGGCCGACGCCAGGAAGGAAGACGAGAGAGATATTGATGTTCGTGGAGCCGCAAAGCGTGCAGCACCGTCGGCCTAGCGCACTGTATTCGGGCGGACGCAGGCTGGGTGAAAACTGAAAGAATCGCTTGTAGAATGTATATTCTCACAAATTGTTGGAGTTAAGTCATAAGAATTGTGAAGATATGACAGGTTCATAGGTTTTTACACTGATTAACGAAAAATGTTCACAGAAACGATATTTATTATATTTCATTCAATTCAAATGTTTCTCTATAAAATACTATAATTGCTGGCTGGGGATTACTTCCGCAACATTCATACATGAATGAGACATTCTGGCACAGCCGTTTTGGCAACACCTATATGGCATCGCTAATTCGACGATGTCTTATTTGACAACCAGCGTTTAAACGTTTCCATTGTTCTCTCCCTCTCTGTCTGTCTGTCAGTCTGTCATTTAAGAAACACCGACTTATACCAGGGACTACCAAAATTAACATTGAAGATACAGCATAGAAGGATGAGGCTAGCTGAACACTACATCAGACGACATACCGATGAAATTGCGAACGAGCTAGTGCTCTGTCAACCAAGGGAAGGAAGAACCAGGAGAAGAATGAGGAAGACGACCTATATCGATAACTTGCAGGAGGATTCTGGTATGGAAGGGGTCCAGGAACTGAGGACAATTATGGAAGATCGAGATGAGGAAAACGTGTGGAAACAATCTTGGGGCGTCCTATGGGACGACCTAGATGAGATGAGAGATGCTTCTCCCTCTCTCTCCCTTTTTGCCCGTATACATTTCTTTCTGCACACGCGTGTTAACATCCAGTATAGAAAAGTGCTGCTGCACAAACATGCTGAATATCTAGTCGGCCAGACCAGATCGTCAACGACAACAAAACAGCTGCGACCGAAGTCTCATTTTTTCCTTAACACATACTTCATATGTATATATGTTATCACAACTGTTGTAACTTAGTATATTCTGAAATATGGATAAGAAAAATGTTATATATTTACCTATCAGATATCCAACTGCTAAAATGCCAATTCCAATTGCTGTTTCTTCGAATCCCATACTTATCGAAAAGTATTCAATTTCGAAGTAATCCATAACAGTTACAAGATTTGTAGAGAATATGAGGCCACTTGTGAACATCACAGCAAATGTAAGCGAAGTCAAATACATTGCAGTGGACAACGAAGGATAAACACAGATCAGTAATCCGCTCATGGTGGCTGCCGTACTAAATATAATCCTGCTTGGGACAATGTTTTTATGTATCAACCAACTACTGACGAAACAAGCCAAGATATACCCAAACGATCCCACTGAAAATATACGTGCACTTTCTGCTTGACTCAGCCCCTGTTGTACGCAATAATCCGGTAAGATAGATACTGCTGTTATAACACCTCCGTACGTTATAACAATTGCGAAAAGAAATACAAGGAAATTGAAATTTGTTAAAACTGTTATAAGTCTTTCAGAAAATTTCAAATCAGATTTTTCTTCCGTTTGAACCTTTTCACTTTGAACATCAATCTCCTCATCCTCAGATTTTATAGAATTTATAGCTGTCTCTTCGATACCCAGAGAATCTTCTTTGTCAGGCTGTGTATTATTTATAACAAATGGTTCGTTGTCATATTTTAAGGCCTTAATAGCAGACCCATTTAAATTGATGTCTTCGTTATGATTCAAAGATGTATTATTCTCTTCAAATATTTCCAGTTTGTTCGATATCGTTTCATCATGAACGTCACCAATATTTTGAAATTGTTCCTCAGAATCGTTTGAATGCGACTTATATAAATCTTTCTGCACGTTACTTTCGCTTACTGCCAAATTTTCTCTCCTCGTGTTTTTATACATATCCGTAGAATACATGAGAGCACATGGCAGAGTGTGTATGAAAGTAGCGGCCAGGAGAAGAAGACTTCCGCGCCAGAACATGAGTTCAATGAAGTAATTGGTAAGGACTGGGAAAATTATAAATCCAAGAGATTTTCCCACCGTAGCAAATGCAATAAATTTACGACTATCTTCGCCGAAATAAGCTGCTAATCCATTATTTGCTGATACATTAAGAGAAGCACAACCAATACCTGTTACAAGAGAAGATATAAGAACAAAGAATAATTAAGAAGTAGTTACTAAGTTAATCAAGGACATTTCTGAATAATTAACGAAGAGATTGTTGTTATTTTATTATTATCTTTTATTTCTCTGATTAGTGGCCTTACATCCATATTGAAAATTAGCTCATAACATTTACACTAGAATTAAACTTTGCTTCGTATTCGGTTTGCAAGATTCTAAATGTGGATTCGTGTGTTGAAATAAATCTTGAGTCTTGGTAGAGTCATTACGCCAATAATAACAACTCACGCACTGGTCCAATATCATTTATTTATTGTTAGTGCATTGGTTAAGTATTTTACCAGTTAACTAATCGATTGATTGTTTAATGTGCTGGTTAAACAATCAATCGGTTGTTTGTTAATGAAATTTCTTTCGTCGCTGTTCGCAACAACCTTCTCAGCGACTTACGTCTCTGTCGAAAGTCTGCTAAGAGATATCGAACCAGTGCGTGTGTTATTAACATTGACATACTAAATCCAACCAAGACACTGGAATTAAAGTTCATAAAAATAGTACCATATAATTATAAAGAGACTGCAAACCTTCATTCAGTTTCATTTTGAAAGTATAATACTTTCTTCACGTCATCAATAGTTTTGGTAAATATATAAACATTACTTCATGTAACTTTTAACATAAACATCACACTTTTAATCAATGAGTAAGCAGCTCTATTTTCTCATCTTTTAGTACCACTGGAAGATGGTAATCATGATTGTCTAGGACGCCTGCGAGAGTGGTGGTAGGGATGAAGTAAGATAACCTCATACCGGACACGTGGATTGGACTCTTGCAAACAAAGTGAACCCTACCAAAGCCTCCAATGTACCACAAGGTGATCAGCGCCGGATTAAGGTCTAGAGAAGGCCTAAGTACTTAAAAGATTTTGCTGCCCTT
>NC_068989.1:93545625-93547442 GCF_001194135.2 Octopus bimaculoides
GTGAAATTTAAAATACAAAAAATAATAAACCATAAAACAAGTTTTTACACTTCAAAATGAAACAGAACAAGTAGTGAGATGGAAAACAAGTCTTATTTTTTATACTAACACTTTATTTGCATTTGAAACGTTTTCGCCTACTTATTTTTTGTAATTGCAAAGAATATGTTCACATGCATAAAAGTTCGTCTTACCTAAAATGTCTGCTTCCATATTTAGTAGAGATAAATCATCACAAATATTATGTTAGCAAGTTTAAAGTGATTTCTATTATACCGTAAACTATTTACCATTTCTATAGTGACATCCCTTGATGATCTAACCATGTATTTATCTTGATTAATGGTTAATCTAGTTCAGATGGTGATGTTAAACTAGTGAACGAAATAAGCATATTACTCAATTAAGTCAGTGCGATTTGAACTTGAACTCCAAAGAGCTGAAATAAATACCACAAGAGATTCTGTCAGACACTCTTACACTTCTACCTCTCCACTATTCTGGACAAAGTACTTTTGGAGATGTTGACCTCATCAATGACTTCAGCTTGGTCAAATTATAAAGACTTCTTTTCTCTCCGAAGCCCATAAAAATACATAAAATGAAGATTTATGATCTGCGCTCTTTCGATAATGGAGTTTCAGAAAACGATAAGTGACATTTGAATTCATTATCATATCTCTGATTAACGTTGAACGTTTTACGATATGCATAGAAAGCAAGAAAACACACCTACCTACATGCATATGTATGTCTATGTATATATATATATACAGATGCGTGCAACATTTGTTCGTGAATGTTTTACTAAATTACTGGGCAACACAAACCTGGTAAAAGACTGAAACATCCCAATAAAACATAAATACTCGAAGAAAACGATGGAGCGCCAATAGAAAGTGTAAGACATAAGCTTCCCACAATGCCAGTGGTTCTTACGCCAAATTTAGTGAGAAAAATTCCAATCACGAAACCTAAGAACGAAAAAAGAAGAGAATAGTCTTTTAATGATTTACTGGGATTCAGTTCATTAATGAGTTAAAATATGGTTAATGACCTTTTAATTACCAATAACTAAAAAACAACGGATCTATGATGGAATTTAGGACAGAATTTCTGACAATATTTAATTGTTCAATGAACGTAGTTGGTACAAAAACTCGAAGGATTCGGTACAATTTTTGTCAACTCATTTCCACTCGAAAGCTTTGGGTCAACTCAGCCTTATAAATGTATGTATGAGTGTGTGTACGTATGTATGTTTGTATGTATGTATGTATGTATGTATGTATGTATGTATGTATGTATGTATGTATGAGTGTGTGTATATATGTATGCATGCATGTATGTATGAACGTATGTATGTATGTATGTATGTATGTATGTATGTATGTATGCATTATGTTAATGTGTGTGCATGTATGTATGTACGTATGTATGTGTGCATATACGTGATGTTCTTCTTTCAGTTTCCGGCTGTCAAAGCATTTGTTAGCCCGGTGTTATTTTAGAAGTCAATCTCCCAAGTGTGCCACGCAGTGCCATAGAACCTGGAGCCATGTGGTTGCATTGCGAGCTTCTTACCACACAGCCACTCCTGCGCCTAGATTGCTACATTATCTTTTTTTCATATCTGTGTATTTTAAGAAGCTCAGCTTGAGCCGTTCTCCAAGTTGTCTGGATGCAACAATTTTGAATGAGTCAAAGTTCTCAATCTGTTTGATGTTTGTCAGTTACTCTCTAAAGTAATTATCCCAAAAATGTAAGGAATTCATATAATTGTACATGTTTTGAATATTAAACAAACTGGAATATGA
>NC_068989.1:93547523-93549388 GCF_001194135.2 Octopus bimaculoides
GGTAAAAATACTATCAAAAGTACAAGATCGTGTAAGTCCGGAAAAACCTTCTTGAATTCTACGAGGTAAATTGGTAGAACAGCAGTGAAACCAAATACTAATATGTTGGTAACAAAAACGGAAAAGACTACTAAAGCAGCGACGATGGTCTCTGGCACGGATCGTTTCTTGGTTCTACTGGAAAGACAAAGAATGAAATCTTTATTTAGTATAATATGGAAACTGTCAGAGATACAGTATAGAGTAGCGGGATGAGAGAGGGGTCAGAGTAAAAGCATTTACTTGTTTTAGTCATGCTAGACTGCCACCTTGAAGAATCGATCCCACTAGTTTTCCTTCTTTTTAGGTTTGGTACTTTTTCTATCGGTCACTTTTATCAAACCGCTAAATTATGAGTGTGTAAGCGCAACAACAACGGTCTTCAAGCGGTGGTGGGGACAAACAGAGATCAAGCACACACACACACACACACACACACACACACACACACACACACACACACACACACACACACACACACACAAACACACATACACACACACACACACATACACACACACACACATATATACTGCGGGCTTCTTTCGGTTTCCATTTACCACGTTCATTCACAAGACTTTGGTCGACCCGAGGCTATATTAATTTATACCTGCGTATGGTGTCATGCGGTGGGACTGAACTTGGAACAATTTGGTTGGAAACAAAAGGCTTATCCCACAGCCACACCTGCGCCTGTATTGAGGGTGTAGAAATAATTATTTTCGGTATATTTTCTGGTTGTATGCATTCTGTGTTCAAATCCAGCTCAGATGAACTCGGTCAATAAGTAAGTGTACCAATCAAGTACTGGAATCGATATAATCGACTAACCCCCACCCTCGCCCCTTAAGTTTGCTGCCATTGAACTTAAACTAGAAACTGTGCCTAGAGTTGAAATCTTACCGAGCTTAACTTTGCCTCTGTTTTCTAAGATTAGCTCAGTCCGAGTTTCAAATCTATCCTGGTTTAATTTATTTTCTTTATTGTTAGGTAATCGGTTATTGAGTTTATTAAAACAGTATAGATTGATTATTTTGGAGATAATTAATTGTAATAAGAACATATTTTTGTAGGAAGAAAAGAAAGGAAAAACATTAAAACTATAAAATATCAAATTATCACGAATCAAACTTATTAATACTTCACCAAGGAGAAAAAATGGTGGGGTGAATTAAGTAACAAATAATAGAGGTGGAGATAGTGACAATTTGTGCACCTTAGACCAAATGATGCGTTCAGCCACACCTCGTAGGCATGATTGCAATGGCATTGCCACGTAAAATGGCCAGCGACACTCACTGCAACAACCATCCCACCACATAGGGCTCGTTTCACATTTTATATACTTGAGCTCTGATATTCACATGCTCGTGAGGTCATCTTTGCCTTGTAATCAATCGAGTTGCGAAAGGCAAAATACATTCATTTGATGTAAATTGTGTTTTTGCATAATTTACATCGTGCAACTTCCGAAAACAGCTTTCAAACCATTAACATCTCGATTATGTTATTCATGAAATTTACCGTTATCTTATCAACGAGGTATTTATAGCCATTTGTGACTATAAACGAGATTTTGGCTGCTTCGGTATCATATTACTACCTTCCACTTAATGCCAATCACCACGGCTTTTATAATCCTAGACATTGTCTGTACGTAGGCTTTATGTAACATCTCCACACTCGAAACAGATTCATACCCTCCTCGTTTATTTGTTAATTGTATGTCATGACGTCGTACCTCACTTGTATTATTAATGTAAACCCCTAAAATGTTGTGCCTAAAGTAGAAAGAATGAAGGTGGAGAATTGGCAAAATCATTAGA
>NC_068989.1:93550285-93554324 GCF_001194135.2 Octopus bimaculoides
AAAGAAGAGAGCAACACGGAATGGAGAAGTTTAAACAAAAATTGGATAAGTTTAGAACTTAAAATGAAAGGAGAAAGCAATGACGTTTCAGACGTTAGTCTTTCACAGGAAAAAAAACAATAAGTAAAGAAGGAACTTGATTCAGAAAAAAATGATGGAAGGGGGAGAGAGAGAAAAGGTGTGATAAGGGGCAGGTGTGAAGGTGGTCGTTTAGGAAAGGAATTATATTGGTCATGTAACGCCTTATAAATATTGTATTCCGGACATTTTGTTCCTTCCTGTCTCTCTCACTCTTTCGGACGATGAGTTATACTCGAAACATCGTTTCCGCTCTTATTTATTCTATCTAAGACTTTCACTAAACGTCAATCTAATGTCCTCACTGTGTACGTCTAATCGACTTTGCTGGGGGTAGAAGTGGTGTTGGTGGTAGTAGTAGTAGTAGTAGTACAACATCAGCAACAACAACAGCGCCAGCGAGCCAATTCAGGTGTCACCATGCGGTCTCCCTCGCTGCTAGATACAGCAGCTATATCTATATCAATAACCATTTTTTAAAGACCGAATAGGACATAATTTTAGTGTTTTAGTCCCGTGTATAGCTACAACAACAACAACAATAATGACAATAAAAGCAACAAAGACTATGTCAACAACAGCAACAACATAACACCAACAGCAGCAGCAGTAACCCTGACTATTTCTACTATAATAGGTAAAATACAACCAAACCGTGTGTTTTCTGCGACATCCATTCTTCAATTCTTCCCTCACGTAATCTTCCAGTTCTTTGTATTCCAGTTCTGTTGAAGTTTATCTTTACTTCAAACCCAATTATCTGCGCTTTGAAATTTCTCACAATATTTGAATAAAACGAAACGTGACGGTAATATCTGTGAGGAGATTCATGCTTGTGTGTGTATGTGTGTAGTGGGTGTGTGTGTTTGTGTGTGCGTGCGTGTGTTTGTGTGAATGCATTCATGCAAAGAGGCATGAATGCATATATGTGTCTGTATACATACACAGATTTATGAAAGTATACTTACGTATATGTATACATAACTCTCTCTATATATATATATCTATATACAAGCATATACACATGTATATGCATATGTATGTATGTGTGTGTGCGTGCATCTGTGAGTGTATGTACGTATGCATTTATGAATGTGTGCATGTGTGTTAATGAGTTGCACAAACTCCTAATTATGTTTCTGTCCACGAAATTGATAACACGATATCAGCAGAACCGAGAAAAGCAAAGATATTCTGACTTTTGATTCAAAGTAGTTTGAGTTATTCCGAGGAGGAGCTACTGAAGGCTGCGATTGGAGGAGAAAAGAAATTTGGCGACAGCGGACAAAAGCCATAGCAACGAAATTGAATTATCGGAACTAAGCAAATATAAGAATATGCTTCGTAGGGAAGCGTGCGATTTAAAGGTGTCCCCTCCTCAAGAAGTTTTACTAGCAACCAAGGAGAGAACTATCATATACAGTTCATGATCTGTAAATACAAAGAAAATGGAAATCATGTCGACCGTGCAGATCGAAAAAGCTTAAAAAGCAATCTGGCAAGGGATTACTTACCTTGCCTGAGGAAGGAAGTTTGGAAGGGTGGAGGTGAGGTCTCGTGAGGTAACTACTACCAGGCTACAATCGGCAGCACCATTAAAGACGGAAGAAGTGGTACTTCTACCCATACACCTCGGGAGGCGTGCTTCCAGGGTTAGGGTAGAAGATACGCCCATCCCGTAGACTGGTATAGCCTGGCTAGCAGTTGCCATATTACTGGGCAACGAGGAAAAGATAGTGGTCCTCCAAGTCACAAGAACGGTAGATACGGACTAGGAAGTTCAGAGCCTGGACATGATAGTCCAGGCGGCCTCGGAATACCTCGAAAGGATAGCGGGGACCATCACCATAGAAGATATGACACACAGGATCAGATTGGAAGGCAGGACACCGCAATGCTCGAGCGGACTGTCCTCGGCCGCCCGTAAATACCAAAGAAAAGCCCGGAGGAAGCAGCTGGCAGGGAGGAAGCAGGGAGGAAGCCGTACCCTCAGTGCTGGCGAAAGACAATAACAAGCGCCGAGAAAGAGGAAGAGGTGAACAACAAAGGGAATCCCATAGCCACCCGACCCCCACCCGCACCCACAGTGCCCCAGTCTCCCCCGTACAGACACCAACCCTCGCCACACCCCACTGACACAAAGACTCACAGAGGTACTGAGCGCCCTAAAACCCCCCTCCCCTGCTCGTCATAGAAAATACGTTGTAATATATGACGGAACAAATAGAGAAGTTTACGATGAGATAGAGACATGGGACAATATTCCGGATTACCATGGCGACACCATTGTGTGGTGGCAAACTCGGAACATATATCAAGAATAAAAGACTACGATAAGGACTATGAATAGTGGGAGAAGAAAATTGGCACCAGCCAATTCCCAAAGTGGAAAAATTATCGTGATCTTCGCAATGATTATAATATAGACATTCTTCAGAAGGATGAATATAAATTGTGTTTTAAAGTCATATTAATAGGTTAAATGAAATCGGTCGGAGGTGGAGCCAAACGGCTCCGTTTCATTTTTCATTTTCATCCATTATTTTATCCATCCCTTACATTCGTTCTTTTTTTTTTGTCCCCACCTTGTATTGCCTCCTCTATGTTGACCCCTTGTGAAGCGTTGGTAACAATGATGACAATAATAACAGCAACAACTACCACGATGGCAACACCGTGGGCGAACACAAAAACAAAGAGAGATACAGGAACTATACCAAGTTTTCGGGTTTTAGGACAGTAGCACCAAAGAATTGTGCTGAGGGGAAGGCGATACTGCTGCTATGAACAGTGACACATGCACAGGCATACACACACATGGACATACATGCTCTCACACACACACGCACATAGACGCATGCGCACATAGACGCATGCGCACATAAGAATACACATCTTAGAAGAACAGAATGGAGTAAGTGGAACAAGAGCACACACGAAAAAGAAAATGAGACTGAAGAGGTCACAGATGTGTGACGAAGGATTTCAGGACAATGGACATGAGGTAAAAGAAAATAAAAAATAAGAACAGTAATAAACGAGTGAAGAACAAATATATAGTGTGTGTTTATTTGGCAAATAAACACACAAGCACACACACACTCACATATCTGTAGATATAGATAGATATTTAGATAGATAGATAGATAGATAGATACATACATACATACATACATACATACATACATACATACATACATACATACATACATACATACATACGTCAAGGTGTCACGCGCAAGGAATAATCCTTTCTACTAAAGACACAAAGTCTGAAATTTTGTGGGGAGGGGGAAAGTCAATTGCATAGAATCCAGTGTATCACTGGTACTTAATTCATCGACCCCGAAAGGATGAAAGGCAAAGTCGACCTCGGTCGAATTTGAACTCAACGCGCAAGGAATAATGCCTAACGACGTTACCTCACAGCCACATACGAACATATGTATATGTCTATGACTGTCTCTTTCACCTTAACATTCGTCGTTGGTTTGTTTTCGTTTCTGCAACCTAAACACTTTTTCGAAAATATTGAAGGTATCTTGAAAACTAAATACAACTCGTCCCAACACTGTGTGTTTGTGCAAATTATAAATTACATTAATGGGGTGAAAGTATTTGTCTAACTGAACAGATTTCAAATAAGGACATTCGGCAGTTACTTTCAGATGGATTATTTATAAAAAGGAAATAACTCAACCTAGTTTAAATCAAAAGTCAGCATATCTTTACGTTTCTCGGTTCTGCTGATATCGTGTTATCAATTTCGTGGACAGAAACATAATTAGGCGTTTGTGCAACTCATTAACATGCATAAACGCATCCATCCATGCATACAGACATACACTTACACAGGCACAATGTATGTAATATATATATATGTATATATATATATATATATTGGTATATATGTATATACATATACATATGTATATATATATATATATATATATATATATAT
>NC_068989.1:93554461-93559642 GCF_001194135.2 Octopus bimaculoides
GAATGTCTATACAGATATTACCGTCACGTTTTGTTTTATTCAAATTTTGTGAGAAATTTCAAAGCGCAGATAATTGGGTTTGAAGTAAAGACAAACTTCAACAGAACTGGAATACAAAGAACTGGAAGATTACGTGAGGGAAGAATTGAAGAATGGATGTCGCAGAAAACACACGGTTTGGTTGTATTTTACCTATTATAGTAGAAATAGTCAGGGTTACTGCTGCTGCTGTTGGTGTTATGTTGTTGCTGTTGTTGACATAGTCTTTGTTGTTTTTATTGTCGTTATTGTTGTTGTTGTAGATTTACAACATTGTTGTTGCTGATGTTCTTCTAATACTACTGCCACTACTACTACTACTACTACTACTACTACTACTACTACTACTACTACTACTACTACTGTCCCCCACCATAATCGATTTGGCATACGCAGTGAGGTGATGAGATTGACGCTTAATGAAAGTCTTAGATGGAATAAATAGTAGCGGAAACGATGTTTCGAGCATAACTCATCGTCGGAAAGAGGAACAACTCCAGAGAGGAGGAAAAAGAGGAAGAAGCAAGAAATCCAGAGTACAAAATTTATATGGCCTTACATACCATTATAATTCCTCTCCCAAACGAGCGCCTTCACACCTGGTCCCAAACACACCTTTTCTCTCTCTCTCCCTTCCATCAATATTGTCTCATCCAGGTTCCTTGTTTACTTCTTGTGTTCTTTTTCTCTATCTTTGTTCCTGTGAAAGAGTAACGTCTGAAACGTCATTGCTTTCTCCTTTCGTTTTAAGTTCTAAACTAATCCAATTTTTGTTCAAACTTGTCCATCCCGTGTTGTTCTCTTCTTTTAGTTCATTATCTTCCAAACACACACGCACACACACACACACACGCACACACAAACATACGCTGTCTGTGGAAGGGGTGGGCAAGGCAGCTAATGCTACTAAAAGTTTTTTTCTCGGTTGTTGATAACTAAAGTGATAGGAAGAAATCTGCCTCATTTCAGTTAAAGGCGAAACTAAAGAAGCAAGTCGTGTCTCTTTTTCTTTTCTCAAATTCTTGCTTTATCTTATGGCTGTTTTTTTCCCTCTGGTACTTATTCCACATATTTACCAAAACCCACATGGTTCTCAAGCAAAGAAACAAACAACCAGACACATGTGCGCATAAACATACATGCACATACATACACACTCTGATACATGTACGTGTACACAAACACACATAAATACATATATACATGCATACATACATACCACTATATAAATATATATAAGTATGTATGTGCGTGTGGGTTGGGTGTAAATGTCGAAGGAGGAAATGAGTGCTCAACACCGCATTGGTGGATATATAATTTCTTTTTAAATGTATTAAGGCTACCATTAGTTTCACGTTAAGAAAAGTAGGAAAATATCCTAGAGGGAAATATTAAGAAAATCGTTAAGACATTCGGATATTCTCCTACTTTAGCTAACATGAAACCAATGGTATCCTTAATTCACAAATATATATATATATACATATATATGTGTGTGAGTGCGTGTGTGTGTGTGTGTGTGTGTGTGTGTGTGTGTGTGTGTGTGTGTGTGTGTGTGTGTGTGTGTGTGTGTGTGTGTGTACGTGTGTGTGTATGTATGTATATATATGGGTTCGAATCGTTCGAGTAAACTTCTTCAAGGCAGTGCCCCCGGATGGCCGCATAAGTAAATGCTTTTACTCTGACCCCTCTCTCATTCCACTACTCTATACTCTATCCCTGACAGTTTCCATATTATACTAAATAAAAACTTGATTCTTTCTCTTTCCAGTAGAACCAAGAAACGATCCGTGCCAGAGACCGTCGTCGCTGCTTTAGTAGTGTTTTCCGTTTTTGTTACCAACATATTAGTATTTGGTTTCACTGCTGTTCTACCAATTTACCTCGTAGAATTCAAGAAGGTTTTTTCAGAATTACATGACCTAGTACTTCTGGTGATATTTTTACCTGCCGGTGTATTCGGTATCGTTGGTAAGTATTCGCTATATTCAAAAGAAGCAGCAATTGCCTATCTGGTCTTCTTTGAGTTTGTTTTATACCCGTTGGATAAATCCTTTAAGAGTAACTACCAATCATCAATCTAACTGAAAATATTGATTCATTCAGCTCGGTATACAGCTCGGTATACAGCTCGGTATACAGCTCGAGCTGTGACTCCAAAATTATACATATATCATAGTTAATTTATAGACACTGTTGACATCTCTTATGGACGTGCCGTTTAAAAAAAACCCCAGTAAATATCAGAGGGAGACAAAACTTTGTGATTTTAACATAAAATATGTTATCTCAGAAGAAATACGACAGTAACTTGTTTTTTGACAGTGTATATACATTAAGTGTGATAAATAGTCGACTATTTTGATTTAATTCTGTCTCTATTACGCATGCCTGATACAAAAAAATGCACTAGATAATATTTTTGATACAAATTTATATACGGATCGTATGAAAATACTAATTTCCTTTTCTTGTCTGAAAAGTTTCCTAATACCAGTTGCAATGACTGGAATAATAGAATACACTTGTCGTAATTGTTAGGAGTGAAAAACAACAAATTTCCGAAAAGTTAGACTACTTATGTGTAAGGTTCTATAACATGGACCATACATACATACATACATACATACATACATACATACAAACAAACAAAAACACCCTGTTGTTGATGCTGAAATTCCAAAGTCTTCGATCCAGGTTAGAAACCAGTTGTTTCTCTATTGGCAAGAAATCTGAAATAAACTGAAGAATGACTGACATAAATAGACAGTTAGTTAGTTAGATAGATAGATAGATAGATAGATAGATAGATAGATAGATAGATAGATAGATAGATAGATACATACATACATACATACATACATACATACATACATACACACACACATTCATGCATACTTATATTTATAAGATCGAGTTGACCATTTGGGTGAGTAGAAACGAATAGACGAAAACTATACGGAACTCGTCGAATGTTTCTCGCTCTGATTCACTTTGTATCACGTTCCTTAAACAGTTAAAAAATTATCAGATATTCCAAACTAGATCCATTGTTAATAATTTATGGATAATTAAAATATCATTAACAGTTGTAAACTCATTAATAAATTGAATCCCAGTAAATCATTAAAAAACTATTCTCTCCTTTTTTCGTTCAAAGGTTTCATGACTGGAATTTTTCTCTCTAAATTTGGCGTAAGAACCACCGGCATTGTGGGAAGCCTTTGTCTTACCCTTTCTATTGGCGCTCCATCGTTCTCTTCGAGTATTTATGTTTTATTGGGATGTTTCAGTCTTTTACCAGGTTTGTATTCCTCTGCATTTTATTATTAGGCTGTCCGGAAATTTCTGAACATTTTTAAGTGAAATTATTTAACGCTTCATTGAACACACCTGAAACATAGCACAGTGAAAATATTGGCGTTGATTGAAGTGGTAATGCATCTCGTCTTTGTTCCGGACTGAAAACAGATTTATCTTTCATTCCCGTTATTCTTTATTTACTTTTGAAATGGATAATCAAAAATTTCGTATTCGCGTTGTAATATTCACGTTGTAATGCTTTCCTTTTTCAAAAAAGGAGAAAATGCTGCAAAGACTTACAAAAAAACATTTGTGAAGTTTCTGGTGATGTTGCTGTGGCTGAATCAACTGTTCGAAGGTTGTTTGCAAAATTTAGAGCTGGAGAGTTTATCTTGGAAGATGACAGTCACAGTGGAAGACCTTCCACATTGGATGAAGATGCTTTGAAGGCAAAAATCGAAGAAAACTCAAATATCACAACAAGAGAACTTACAGAGGAGTTGAGCGTTTCTACAAGTACGGCTCATGAACACCTTATGAAGCTAAGATTAATTTCTCGCTCTAATGCATTGGTCCCTCATAAACTCTCAGGGAAGAATTGCTTGGACCGGTATTCTGTTTGTGATATGTTTTTGAAAAGGGATGAAAGCATGCCTTTTTTGAAACAATTTGTGACTAGAAATGAAGAATGGATTGTGTATGAAAACGTAGTGCGAAAAATAACCTGGAGTCTGCGTAAGGGTATCCCAAAACATCAACTAAAGACCAATATCCATGCCTAAAAAGTTACTCTTTGTGTTTGGTGGGATCATAATGGCATTATTCATTATGAGCTTCTCCTACAAAACCAGACCATTAATTCTGATGGCTAATTTGAACCAAAAAAGATCAAACACTTGAGGTCGGTGATTGCCAACAGGAAAGGAGTAGTGTTCCAACAAAACAATGCCCGACCACTTGTGTCTTTGTCCACCTGAAAAAATTGCATGAGCTTGGCTAGGGTCTCTGACCTCGTCCCCCATATTCTCCTGATATTGCGTCATGCGACTGTCATTTGCTTTTGCCTCTCCAGAACTCATTGCAAGGAAAAATATTTAACAATTCAGATGGCGTCAGAAAGAATCTAGATAATTTTTTTTCTTCGAAACATGAGTACACCTTTAGGAATAGGGATAGGTTTAATAGTACTAGTCTGAGTGAATTAATTTGGAAACTGAATAGTAAGAAATCATACGCCATAAATTGGAAAATATTTAGTCATGTTAGATCGTACAAAATTAATGATGCTAGATGCACCTTGTGTGTAGATGAACTATATCAGAAGAAATTACTTAATGAAAGACGTAACAAGATAAGCACACGCTTAAGAAAACAACGGAGGTCACTATAGAAATAGTAAATGGTTTACTGCATAGCAGAAATCACTTCAAACTTGCTAAGGAATATTGAGGATGATTTATCTCTACTAAATATTGAAGCAGATGTCTTACGTAAGATTAATTTTTCTGGCTCAGATCAAAGAGTGCAATTAAAAAAATAAAGCCGAATACATTTCAAACGTAAATAAAGAGTTAGTGTTAAAAATAAGCATTATTTTCTATCTTAAACTTTCTTTTGTTTCATTTGAAACCTAAAAATTTATTTTATGGTTTATTATTGTTTATATTTCAAATTTCTTATATATATATATATATATATATTTGGGCAGCAAAATCTCATAAGTACTTAGGCCTTCTGTAGATCTTAATCCGGCGCTGATCACCTTGTGGTACATTGGATGCTTTGGTAGGGTTCACTTTGTTTGCAAGAATCCAATTCACGAGTCCGGTATGAGGTTAT
>NC_068989.1:93559684-93560205 GCF_001194135.2 Octopus bimaculoides
TTTCAAACGTAAATAAAGAGTTAGTGTTAAAAATAAGCATTATTTTCTATCTTAAACTTTCTTTTGTTTCATTTGAAACCTAAAAATTTATTTTATGGTTTATTATTGTTTATATTTCAAATTTCTTATATATATATATATATATATATTTGGGCAGCAAAATCTCATAAGTACTTAGGCCTTCTGTAGATCTTAATCCGGCGCTGATCACCTTGTGGTACATTGGATGCTTTGGTAGGGTTCACTTTGTTTGCAAGAATCCAATTCACGAGTCCGGTATGAGGTTATGTTGCTTCATCCCTACCACCACTCTCGTAGGCATCCTAGACAATCAGGATTACCATCTTCCAATGGTACTAAAATATGAGAAAATAGAGCTACTTACTCATTGATTGAAAATGTGATGTTTATGTTAAAAGTAATATGAAGTAATGTTTGAATAATTACCAAAACTATTGATGACGTGAAGAAAGTGTTATGCTTTCAAAATGAAACTGAATGAAAGTTTGCAGACTCTTTAA
>NC_068989.1:93560215-93563539 GCF_001194135.2 Octopus bimaculoides
CTAACAATAAAGAAATGATATTGAACCAGTGCATGTGTTGTTATTATTGGGGTAATGACTCTACCAAGACACAAAATTTATTTCAACAAACGAATTCACAACAAAAATCTTACAAATGGAATACGAAACGATGTTTAATTCCAGGGTAAATGTTATAAACTTTAACTTCAATATAGATGCAAGGCTACTCATCACAAAAATTACATTAAGATTATTCAGAAGTCTTGGATTAACTTAGTAATTACTTCTTAATTTCTGTTCGTTTTTATATCTTCTGTAACAGGAATTGGTTGTTCTGCTATCAGTCTATCAGCAAATGCTGGATTAGCAGCTTATTTCGGTGAAGACAGTCGAAAATTTATTGCTTTTAGTACGGTCGGAAAAGCTCTTGGATATATGATTTTTCCAATCCTTACCAATTACTTCATCGAACTCATGTTCTGGCGCGGAAGTCTTCTTCTCCTGGCTGCTACTTTCATACACATTCTGCCATGTGCTCTCATGTATTCTACGGATATGTATAAAAACACGGGGAGAGAAAATTTGGCAGTAAGCGAAAGTAACGTGCAGAAAGATTTATATATGTCGCATTCAAACGTTTCTGAGGAACAATTTCAAAATATTGGTTACGCTGAGGATGAAACGATATCGAACAAACTGGAAATATCTGAGGAGGATAACACTTCCTTGAATCATAACGAAGACATCAATTTAAATGAAAAATATATTCGTGAGGCCTTAAAATATGATAACGAACCATTTGTTATAAATAATACACAACCTGACAAAGAACATTGTTTGGGTATCGAAGATACAACTATAAATTCTATAAAATCTGAAGACGAGGAGATTGATGCTCAAAGTGACAAGGATAAAACAGAAGGAAAATCTGATTCGAAATCTTCTGCAAGACTTATAACAATTTTAACAAATTTCAACTTCCTTTTATTCCTTTTTGCACTTTTTATAGTTTACGGTTGTGTTGTGACATCATCGTCTATCTTACCTGATTACTGCGTAAAACAAGGGCTGAGTCAAGCAGAAAGTGCACTTATATTTTCAGTGGGATCGTTGGGGTATGTCTTGGCTTGTTTTGTCAGTAGTTGGTTCATACATAAAAACATTCTCCCAAGCAGGATTATATTTAGTATTTCAGCCATCATAAGCGGATTACTGATCTGTGTTTATCCTTCGTTGTCCACTGCAACCTATTTGACTTTGCTAACATTTATTATAATGTTCACAACTGGACTTATGTTCGCTGTATATTTTGTATCTGTTATGGATTACCTCGACATCGAATGTTTTTCGATTGCTATGGGCTTTTCAGAAACAGCAGTTGGAATTGGTATTTTAGCTGGTGGATATCTTATAGGTAAATATATAACATTTTTGATACCTATGCTTATTAATATGATCGCTACAAATATTTTTCATTCTCTAATTTTGAATTTTTCTTATGTTACCAACAATGTTTCAATTCTGTTTCCCAACACCTGCTGATTATGTTGGTCATCAATTAGGAGCATTAATCATAAAACATATAAAGATAGGTGACATCTTTATTCTTAATTCTTAATTTCTGGATGTGCTTCAATGTATAGATGTAACAGTTGAGTTTACATATATACACATCAAATATGTATTAATGAAGAATGAGACGATCGGTCGCAGCTGTTTGGTCGTTACTCATCTGAAGTACCGACATGTAGAGAGGAAAAAAATGAGAGATCACAATTTATCAACTGAGCATGATTGACGTAAATACTTTCCTTCTCCTCATACCATACAAATACAGATAAACATACTCACATAAACAGTGACAGAGAAAGAGAGAGAAAGAAGGAGAGGGAGGGAGAGAGAGGGAACGAACGATAGTAACGTTAAAACGCTAGCTGTCAAAAAGTCAGCGTCGAATCAGCGACGCCAAATAGGCAGTGCGAAAACGGCTCTGCCAAAACGTAACATTTCCGTATGAATGTTGCAGAAGTAATCCCCGGCCAGTAATTATCATATTGTATAGAGAAACATTTAAATGGAATGAAATGTAAAAAATATCGTTTCTGTAGGTAAGTATTTTCGTTAATCAATGTATATAAATGTAAGAACATATAAATCTATCATGTCTTCACACTTCTAATGACTTAACTCCAACAATTTGTGAGAATATACATTCTACAAGCGATTCTTTCAGTTTCTATGGAGATAAGATTTTTTTCCATTCTTGCTTAGTATAACTGGATGGCTTCGAAGTTTGTTTTATAATCACGAGATCTCGTGTTCTAGCCCACACTGTAGTGTGTGAGAAATATTTTTCCTTTTTTTTTAAAGCTTCAGCTATTTCATAGTATAGAGGGAGAATTTACAAAAAGAAAGCAATAGACGAAGACAGGTGGTGTAGACAACAAGCTGATGTGTTAGTTTAACGCTCGGGAAGTGAAAAATTCTTTAACGTTTCGAGCCTACGCTCTTCCACAGAAAGTAACACAGAAAGAAACAAGGAGAGAAACTAAAGAATGTGTAGTGGCTAGCAATCTATCATGGTATCTATTCATAGTATAGCTTAGAAGTTTGCTTTATAATCATAGCATCTCGGATTCAAACAAAACCCATTGTTTTGTATTTGAGGCCTTCTTTTTTATAAAGCCTCGAGTCGACCAACTGTCGTGGATGGAATTGTATTGATGAAGCTGTGCAGAAACCGGTTGAAAATTGTAATGAAAATGCCCATCTTTGTCTCATAGAGTATCCTGTTGAATTTTCCTAAGGAATACTTTAAGAGCACATGTGTCTGTGGTTTATTCAACTACTTCACACGTTAATACAATAAAAGAGCAGCTTCATTGATTGAGCAATTGACAGCTCATTGCCGAAACCGACGAAGATCCATTGCATTCAATCTTTCGATATCTATATATTGTTAAACAATGTATAGATATTATTAAGAAGGTCCGTGGCCTAATGGTTAAGGTGTGGCACTCACGATCGCAAAATCTTGGATTCGATTCTCCGTCCGGACGGTGAGTTATTGAACAGCACAATTTATTTCAAGTTGCTCTCATCAACTCACCTGTAAATGCAATAACCATGGGATGGACTATCGTTCCGTCAGGTGGGGTGGGCAGATGTTGTGCTCTCGATCACTTCTCAACCACGGAAACCGGTTCACGGGCCCTATGAATGCGAACACACGAGACAGTACTTACCATAGATATCAGTTTGAAAGTTTGACACAAGACCAGCGAGTTTAGAGTAAGTCGATGAGATCGACCCCATTGCTGATATAGTACTTATTTTATCAATCTCCAAAAGGTGAAAGGCAAA
>NC_068989.1:93563888-93565006 GCF_001194135.2 Octopus bimaculoides
TAATTCCATTCTTATTTAGCAAACTACTAACTAAGCATACACTCACATATTCTGTGAATAATGTCGATAATAAATGCTGAAGAATGACCAAATTCCAAAGAACAATATTTCAAAACATATAAAAATATTTTGTTTTTTTTTTCCTTCTAGAATATGATCCTGAAAGATTTAAACTTGAAAATCATGTTCGTAGATCTTTTACATACCTACATTCGCTACTCAATCGAAATAATAATAATAATAATAATAATAATAATAATAATAATAATAATAATAATAACAGGGACGTAGAAATACACTAAAATTCGTAAAACTGCGTAGAGGAGACTTACAAAGAAGTGTGTGGCGTGAGATATACGAGTTATACGGATACGAATGTGTTGAAGATGAAAAACGATTTAATATGCCAACATTCTAAAAAGAAGAATGCATAAATGATTTATAGGGAATAAATGAAAACGTATAATAAAACACAAAAATAAGAAATTTAAGCATCCGAGTTCGTTGAGCAAGTTACTCCATTGCCCCGATTACTTTTTAGGCCGATGAACCCTCTTCATACATTGCTTAAGTCTAGTGCCACCTGAATTCTCCGTATTTCATTCTTTAAGCAGTATGTGTATGTATTGACCCTTGACCAACGCTTTAGAACCGGTGTCGATTTGTTTAAATAATTACCAGGCTTTGAAATAAGTATTGAAGTCGATTTGTTCAACTAAACAGATCAAGGCAATGCTCCAGCATGGTCGCAGTCCAATAACTGAAACAAGTATTAAAAAGACAAAAGCTAAATAATCAATAGTCATGTCTGTGTGAATATATTTCATGGAATGGACGTTAAGAAACGCCATGAGGTCATATAACGAAGAAACAGACGACGTAAAGGGAATGCCTTAAATATTTAGATCAAGTTAATAAAGGGGAACTACTCTTATTTAATTCTTATATAATAACCTCCCTTGAATATTTTTATCTTTAAATGGAAAGGGAGAAATGATTTTAAAATATGCATGTCGATGAAACAGACGCACACACACACACGCACACACGCACACACAGACACACACACACACACACACACACACACACACGCACACACAGACACAGACACAGACACA
>NC_068989.1:93565386-93566941 GCF_001194135.2 Octopus bimaculoides
CACACACACACACACACACACATACACACACACATAACACACACACACACACACACATACACACACATACGTATAAATATATATATAGAGAGAGAGCGAGGGGCAATTATGCGGATAAACAAATTAGAAACATCAAATATACAAAATATATTAGTTTGTGTATGAAATACAATATGTATATATGAATAGACGCTAAAGAAGAGAAAGCAAAAGGTAGAAACACTTTCAGACGATGAATTCTTAAGTATAAATCTATAGATATTTATATTAATAAATCCAACTTACACAGAGTAAAAACGAAAGAGAAATTTAAAGGGATGGAGTAAAGGTGTTATCTGTCGAATACCAGTTTCTGGCGGCTCGGTGATCCATAATAATGTTGGTAGATTTAGTGCATCACAATATGTGGCCATATTGATACATTTAACTTTGGATAAGACGGGCCTCCGTCTATATATATATATATATATAGTAAGATAGAGTTTAATGTATATGAGCTAGTATTATTTTGATAGCTTGAAGAAATTATCTAGGATGGTTTTAAAACACGTCTAGTGTCTCCAAGTAATCTCACGTTCTGCGCACATAGCCGATTCGAATTACAAATTCGGAGAATGGTACCCTTTTATAATTCACTGTGTACGGCATACAATTGTGTTGTATGTAGGATGAACCCACGGGTTAACTCTAGGGTTAGGAACGTAGTGTATAGCTTACTATGTACTGAGGGACAGTGCAGAAACATGACAACTACCTACATTGTAGAGACTGCAAGCAGCATAGGAGAACGTAATGGTGCCCATTGGCGAGAGCTCAAAGAAGAGAAAAGCTCGTCGATACTCTTCCAACATACTCAGTCAGAACATGGAGGCTCGATTAATAGCATAGAGGTTAATGTATTATCGATGCAGAGAACTGACACGAGACTTAGACTTCACACATAGCAGTAGACAGACCGAGCCTCAATAGAAAACACGAATGGAACAGTAACACCCGCCACTACACCTTATAAATAACTTACTATATTTGTCACATACCTGTGATAAATATAAGAAACAGAAATAGATAAAATATAAATAATAAATAAATAAATCCATATTAAGGCCATGGATATATACAACATACGAGGCGAATCCACACAGACACACAAACACACACACAAGAAATTACACCAACGTCCACAGCAATGTCAACACGAATAACAATGACAGCAGCAGCGGCGGTGACAACGATGACAGTAACAACTACTACTACGATAGTAACACCGTGGGCGAATACACAAACAGAGAGATACAGGAACTATACCAAATTTTCGGGTTTTAGGACAGCAGCACTAAACACACACACACACACACACACAAACACGGACGCAAACGCATGCACGCATATGGAGTCACATCTTAGAAGAACAGAATGGAGCAACTGGAACAAGAGCACACAAGATAACGGAAAGTGTCGCTGAAGAGGTCACAGATGTGTGACGAAATATTTCCGGGCAATGGACATGAGTTAGAATTAAATAAAACATATACGAACAGTTATAAACGAGTGAAGG